>NC_044979.1:51923956-52223956 GCF_008728515.1 Papio anubis
AAAGTCTGTTTTATCAGAGACTAGAATTGCAACCCCTGCTTTTTTTTGTTCTCCATTTGCTTGGTAAATCTTCCTCCATCCCTTTATTTTGAGCCTATGTATGTCTCTGCATGTGAGATGGGTCTCCTGAATACAGCAGACTGATGGGTCTTGACTCTTTATCCAGTTTGCCAGTCTGTGTCTTTTAATTGGAGCATTTAGTCCATTTACATTTAAGGTTAATATTGTTATGTGTGAACTTGATCCTGCCATTATGATATTAACTGGTTATTTTGCTCGTTAGTTGATGCAGTTTCTTCCTAGCCTCGATGGTCTTTACATTTTGGCATGTTTTTGCAGTGGCTGGTTCCGGTTGTTCCTTTCCATGTTTAGTGCTTCCTTCAGGGTCTCTTGTAAGGCAGGCCTAGTGGTGACAAAATCTCTAAGCATTTGCTTATCTGTAAAGGATTTTATTTCTCCTTCACTTATGAAACTTAGTTTGGCTGGATATGAAATTCTGGGTTTAAAATTCTTTTCTTTAAGAATGTTGAATATTGGTCCCCACTCTCTTCTGGCTTGTAGAGTTTCTGCCGAGAGATCTGCTGTTAGTCTGATGGGCTTCCCTTTGTGGGTAACCCAACCTTTCTCCCTGGCTGCCCTTAAGATTTTTTCCTTCATTTCAACTTTGGTGAATCTGGCAATTATGTGTCTTGGAGTTGCTCTTCTCGAGGAGTATCTTTGTGGCGTTCTCTGTATTTCCTGGATTTGAATGTTGGCCTGCCCTACTAGGTTGGGGAAGTTCTCCTGGATGATATCCTGAAGAGTGTTTTCCAACTTGGTTCCATTTTCCCCCTCACTTTCAGGCACCCCAATCAGACGTAGATTTGGTCTTTTTACATAATCCCATACTTCTTGCAGGCTTTGTTCATTTCTTTTTCTTCTTTTTTCTTTTGGTTTTTCTTCTCGCTTCATTTCATTCATTTGATCCTCAATCGCTGATACTCTTTCTTCCAGTTGATCGAGTCAGTTACTGAAGCTTGTGCATTTGTCACGTATTTCTCGTGCCATGGTTTTCATCTCTTTCATTTCGTTTAGGACCTTCTCTGCATTAATTACTCTAGCCATCAATTCTTCCACTTTTTTTTCAAGATTTTTAGTTTCTTTGCGCTGGGTACGTAATTCCTCCTTTAGCTCTGAGAAATTTGATGGACTGAAGCCTTCTTCTCTCATCTCGTCAAAGTCATTCTCCATCCAGCTTTGATCCGTTGCTGGCGATGAGCTGCGCTCCTTTGCCGGGGGAGATGCACTCTTATTTTTTGAATTTCCAGCTTTTCTGCCCTGCTTTTTCCCCATCTTTGTGGTTTTATCTGCCTCTGGTCTTTGATGATGGTGATGTACTGATGGGGTTTTGGTGTAGGTGTCCTTCCTGTTTGATAGTTTTCCTTCTAACAGTCAGGACCCTCAGCTGTAGGTCTGTTGGAGATTGCTTGAGGTCCACTCCAGACCCTGTTTGCCTGGGTATCAGCAGCAGAGGCTGCAGAAGATAGAATATTTCTGAACAGCGAGTGTACCTGTCTGATTCTTGCTTTGGAAGCTTCCTCTCAGGGGTGTACTCCACCCTGTGAGGTGTGGGGTGTCAGACTGCCCCTAGTTGGGGATGTCTCCCAGTTAGGCTACTCAGGGGTCAGGGACCCACTTGAGCAGGCAGTCTGTCCCTTCTCAGATCTCAACCTCCGTGTTGGGAGATCCACTGCTCTCTTCAAAGCTGTCAGACAGAGTCGTTTGCGTCTGCAGAGGTTTCTGCTGCTTTTTTGTTGTTGTTGTTGTTGTTGTTGTGTAGCTGTGCCCTGTCCCCAGAGGTGGAGTCTACAGAGACAGGCAGGTTTCCTTCAGCTGCTGTGAGCTCCACCCAGTTGGAGCTTCCCAGCAGCTTTGTTTACCTACTTAAGCCTCAGCAATGGCAGGCGCCCCTTCCCCAGCCTCGCTGCTGCCTTGCCGGTAGATCACAGACTGCTGTGCTAGCAATGAGGGAGGCTCCGTGGGCGTGGGACCCTCCCGGCCAGGTGTGGGATATGATCTCCTGGTGTGCCTGTTTGCTTAAAGCGCAGTATTGGGGTGGGAGTTACCCGATTTTCCAGGTGTTGTGTGTCTCAGTTCCCCTGGCTAGGAAAAGGGATTCCCTTCCCCCTTGCGCTTCCCAGGTGAGGCGATGCCTCGCCCTGCTTCAGCTCTCGCTGGTCGGGCTGCAGCAGCTGACCAGCACCGATCCTCCGATCCTCCGGCACTCCCCAGTGAGATGAACCCAGTACCTCAGTTGAAAATGCAGAAATCACCGGTCTTCTGTGTCGCTCGCGCTGGGAGTTGGAGACTGGAGCTGTTCCTATTCGGCCATCTTGCTCCGCCCCCTTATTTTATTTTTTTATTTTTGATACAGAGTCTAGCTCTGTCTCCCAGGCTGGAGTGCAGTGGTGTGATCTCAACTCACTGCAACCTCTACTTGCCGGGTTCAAGTGATTCTCCTGCCTCAGCCTCCTGAGTAGCTGGGATTATAGGCATGCACCATCATGCCCGACTAATTTTTGTATTTTTAGTAGAGACTGGGTTTCACCATATCGGCCAGCCTGGTCTTGAACTTCTGACCTCAAGTGATCTACCTGCCACAGCCTTCAAAGTGCTGGGATTACAGGTGTGAGCCACCACACCAGGCCTATATAATACATTAGACCTTTTATGATGTATCCCTTATCAACTGTCCTTAACTCTCTCTTCCAGATTCTCCTCTTCCAAATCCCTTCCATGATTGAATTCCACCAATTTCTGCTCTCATACCTTCTGTGTTCCACCACACCTCTGTGCCTCTGTGTGCCACTCCCTGTGTCCTATCCCCTCCCGTCGTTCTCTCTCCTCTCCCTCCCCCTTCTCTCGTCCCCTCAGCCATTTGACCAGCTCCTGCTTCATTGGTATTCAGAGTGAGTAACCTCCTCTGAGAGGGCTTTCTGGTCAGGAAAGCATAGGGTTAGGGAAGCTTTCTCCCAGTAGAAACCACCACAATAACAATATCACCACCAACAAGCAGAAACCCTTTTTTAGGGAAGGGACTCACTGTGTCGCCCAGGCTAGAGTGCAGTAGTGCAATCTCAGCTCACTGCAGCCTTGACCTCCCAGGCTCAAGTGATCCTCCCATCTCAGCCTCCTGAGCAGCTGGAACTACAGGTGTGAGCCTCCACACTCACCTAATTTTTTATATATTTAGTAGAGACAAGGTATTGCCATGTTGCCCTGGCTGGTCTGGAATGCCTGGGTTCAAGTGATCTGCCTGCCTTGGCCTCCCAAAGTGTTGCAATTACAGGCGTTAACCACTGTGCCTGGCTCACAAACTCTTTTATGGCACTTTCTTTGAGTCTTACATTGATCTGAGAACTTTAGTACATTCATTCATTTAATCCTCACATCCTTCCAAGGAGAGAGGCATTAATATTATCTCCATTTACAGGTGCTAAAAGCAAGGCACAGAGAAGTTGAATGACTTGCCCTAGGTGCCACAGGTGGTAAGTGGCAGACATCATAGCGCTTCTCCCGGGTGAGGATAGCTGGTGACTGGGCTGCCTCCTCCACCAGACTGGGTTCTTTGAGTGACTGCTCTGTATTCACTTGCTGTATTGCCCAGAGCTTAACACAGTGCTTGCCACATACAAAGCTAGGGCCTCGATAAATGTTGTTGGAATGGTTAGTTTGTATAGAGTCTCTCTTTTTGGAAGCCATTGGATTCCTTTGTATTTCCAGGAAGCAATGGGAATACTGAGTAATATTCCCAAAGCCTCCGAGACTAACCAAAACCCAGACAGCCCCTCCCTTCCATGTAACCACCTAACATAAAACTCTCCAGTCTGCCTCCTGTTCAAACCTTGCAATGTGAAACTTGGGAGGAAAATGCTCTGTAGGGTGTGGAACTTAGGAGGGAACCTAGTTTGACATTATAAGGAACCACAGTGCTTTAGAAACATCTCCTTTGTAGCTCTTATTTGGTCCAATTTAGTAGTTTTCTTTGTTGTTCCATTCCTATTATTGATTGAAATATAAGACCAAAGACTATCGGTACCATGTCCTGTGAGCAAGAAATTCTGCCATAGAATGGACATCCAGACCCATCCCTGAGTCTCTGCCTTCAGAATTACCTGCATGCTGCTAAGGAATTTTATCTACCTACCTATGCACCTATCTAATCACCTGCCTAACTGTCTCACACACACACCATGATCCTGACAGAGACAAAGCTGGTTGCAATAAGGGAATAGTTTCCGAACCAAATCTGTTTCCTTCCTTCATAGGATTTTCCCTGCTCAAGAGCATAGCAGAGGGTCCTAGGAGAGAGGAAGACTGAATAGACCAGCTTGGTTGGAGTCTGCTCTCAAATCGCTCATCCTGAGGCTGGAAGTGAGATTATAATGGGAGCTGCTTCTCAGGCTTTCTTAGGGAACATTGTTCCTTCCAAAGTGCTGGGTTCTCAGCTTTGAGTCTGGCAGGAGTCACATCCAGCTGGAAGGAAGCCAAGAGGGTGCCCCGCCTCTCCAGGTTCAGAAAAAGGGCACAGGAGCAAAGCAGGCTGGGGCTGGGAAGCGGGTGGTGGGGCTGGCCAGGAGCCAAGTGCTTTCCTGACCCCCAGGAGGGTGAGCTGGGTCGCTGTGAGGCCACGGCCCTGCACCTCCTTCTTCTTCTTTCCAAGCAAAAATCAACTTTATTCCAGTGGCGTCTGCAGTGCTTTCTTCTGTGATGGCTAGACAAGGACCTTGAGGGCTGTGGCACTTGCCCCTGCAGGGACCTGGGGCAGGGCAGGGAGGGATTTCTACCTGCCTTGCTCTATACCTAGGAGGAATCTTTTTGCCTCCAAAACTTAGCCTGCATTTTCTGGAATTACCCATCTTGTGTATCTGTTGAATCACGAGAGAATTTTCTGCAGATCGGGAAATGCCCTGCAGGGTGTGTCTCAGTGAGTGCTGGAGTTCTCTGGGGTGTGCCCCTCTCCTGCCGTAGCGTTTCTCATTTTCTTTTCAAATAGATGCCTGTGTTGTCTCCATTCCTCGAGTCTTTTTCATTCTCTCCTCCTCCCCTCTTGCCTCCTTTTCTATTAAAATGGTATGTACAACCTGAAGGGGAGGAGCTTCTGGGTTGCTGGTAGTTTCTTGATGGGGTGCCGGCCTAGCTTATGATGAGTTTGTGGAAGTCCATGAAGCGTGGCACATACAAAGCTTGTGCACTCAATGATCACTTTTCTGTGTGTGAATGTCAAACATTACTTTTACCTAAAGTTCTTTGTACTCAAAAATGCCTAAGATTTAAGCTACTTCCTATACCTTTTTTTTTTTGAAGACAGGATCTCACTGTGTCTCCCAGGCTGGAGTGCAGTGGTGCAAACAGGGCTTACTGCAGCCTCCATCTCCCTGGCTCAACCAATTCTCCCACCTCAGCCTCCCAAGTAGCTGGGACCAGAGGTGGTACACCATCACGCACGGCTGATTCTTAAATTTGTCATAGAGATGGGTCTCGCTATGTTGCCCAGGCTGGTCTCGAACTGCTGGCCTCAAGCAATCCTCCAGCCTTGGCCCCCCAAAGTGCTGGGATTACAGGCATAAGCCACTGCACCTGGCCATACTTTCTTAAACCATTAAGAGTGTTCCTCGCCCACCCCACCCCTCTTTTCCTGCTACATTCTTGCAGACTGCTTTCCATGTGAACTTTGATGTTTCAAGTGGAGCCCAGTTTGGAATTGTTGGGTTTGCCTCTAACAAACTCTGCCCTTGCCATAGTGGCTTCATCTTTATATCAGCTGGGGGCCATCCATGGGTAATTCAGACTCATTTCGAGGGAAAGGGGTCTCCCATTCAAGCTGATGTTGTGGAATTCCATTCAATTATTCATTGACTTATGCAATAAATGAATGCCATGAGTGCATTGTGTTCATGCATTCATTTAGCATTTGTTATTGAATGTCTTATGTAATGGCACATGGAGTTTCTGTGTGCACGGAACTTGAAACCTAGCAGGGCAGAGAAGATGTGCACCTGTCATCATCACAAAGCATGGCATGTAAGAAGTGTCCTCAGGGCTGTACAGGGAAAGGGCTGCAGGAGTCACAGCAGGATGCTGCCCTTTCCAACTGAGCCTTCCAGCAGAAAGGCTGCAGCAGAAGTGGCAGGGAGAACAGTTTAGCTAGGCAGGGGTGAGGGGAAAGAGCATTCCAGAGAGGGAATAGTGTGAGGCAGCCAAAGTTCAGAAGAGTGAAATTCATTCACTTAAGTAGCCTTGAATGGGAGAGGAGGCCCAAGGAAGATGGGCTGTGGTCAAGGCATGGTGTTCCTGAGAATGCTGTGGCAAGAAACATGGCCTTCATTTGTAGACATTGGGAAATAATTACGAAGAACCAAATTGAACAGGGTGGAAGTGGGAGTAGGTGAGGGGATGCAGTACATCTCTAAAGACCCCCTGCTTTCTTTTTAAAATCATGGCTCTATTCAAGTATACTTAACATTCCACCCCCACCCCTGCCAGTTTTAATCTTTGACATAGTTCTCTGAGACAAATGCAATAGTCTTAACATATTCATTCGGTTATGCTAACTGTACTGATCACTGTAACAAAATCTCAGTGGCATATTTCTTTTTCACCCTATAGTCCCATGCAGGTTGGATGGAGAGGAGCTGTTCTAAGCATTCATTCTAGACCTGCCTCTTTCTAATTCGTGGTTCTGATTTTCCCTTGGGCCTTGAATCCTCCATTCGGTCTGAGAATGGCTCACATTTTTGTGCCCATTTTCCAGAGCTCTGTCACCATGACCCATCTAACCATGGGATTGGCTGGGAAATACAGCCTATCTGTGTGCCTAGAGGGAAAAGAAAATAGGTTTGGCAAATCCATAGCATTATGTTTGCCAAAAATACTATACATAATATAACTTTATGAATATGATAAAATTTAAGTACTATCCTGCATCTAATTGCATGTGTTATGAATTACTTCTATCATGACACACTTAGAATTACAGCCTTCCAGCATTAGACAATCATTGATGTCATGATTATATCTTGTCTCTATGTTGAGTGGAAGTGATAAGTAAAGGGTTTTACAAAACTTGTTACTGGCAGTCCTACCCTGCTGCCTTTTCCAAACTGTTCTATAACGATGCAGTTCTTCCTTCACTCGCCAGGAAATTCTGTTCTAATCAGATGGTGTGGTAACCCAGAGAATACATATAACATGAAGAGAGATTAATAGGTAGCTAAGGGATTACATTGTTAGAACTTGTCATTGTCAAGGCTAACCCTAGAAATGGTTTCTTTTCTTTTTTTTTTGGAGACAGAGTCTTGTTCTGTCACCCAGGCTAGAGTACAGTGGTGCGATCTTGGATCACTGCAACCTCCTCCTCCCAGGATCCAGTGATTTTCAGATCTCAGACTCCCAAGTAGCTGGAACTACAGGCGTCTGCCCCCACGCCTGGCTAATTTTTGTATTTTTAGTAGAGACGAGGTTTCATCATGTTGGCCAAGCTGGTCTTGAACTCCTGACCTCAAGTGATCTGCCCGCCTCAGCCTCCCAAAGTGCTGGGATTGCAGCCTTGAGCCACTGCACCCAGCCCACAGAAACTTTTTAAATTCACACTTTTGAAGTGTTTTGTCAATTTATTCTTCTACCCTATCACTACGAAAGTTTATCTTAATAAAAGTTTATTTTTGTGAACTTTAAAATGAAACTATTTTTTGTAATAGGTTTGTATGTACTGTCAGCAGGGAGGGAGACTGGTGGAAAATCTGTGTGATATAGTCATTTGGAGACTGGGATGACAGGGACTCTGCCTTCTTCAACACGTGGCTTTCAAGAAAGCCTCAGGCATCAATACCAGGCCAGAAGATGAGAGTGGAGGATGGTGTGGGAGGTTTAGGGCTGGGTCTGACAGTGGGAAATGCTGCTTCCATCAACATTTCATTGCCTATTGTGAGAATGGGGGTCAGAGAAATACAGCTCCTGTTGCAGTTCAGCAGTGACTCTACTGTATGGTGGGGGCAGGGATGGGGTGGAGACATAGGGTCAGTCTTTGCTGAATAACTAGTCATCTCTGTCGCAGCCAGGCTACCAACTTCTCTTTTTTTTTTTTTTTTTTTTTCGAGATGGAGTTTTGCTCTTGTCACTCAGGCTGGAGTGCAATGGCGTGATCTCAGCTCACTGCAACCTCCTTCTCCCAGGTTCAAGCGATTCTCCTGCCTCAATCTCCCGAGTAGGTGGGGTTACAGGTGCCCCCCACCACCCCTGGCTAATTTTTGTATTTTTAGTAGAGACGAGGTTTCCCCATGTTGGCCAGGCTGGTCTTGAACTCGTGACCTCAGGTGATCCACCCTCCTCGGCCTCCCAAAGTGCTGGGATTACAGGTGTGAGCCACTGCGCCTGGATCCAACTACTCTTTTTAAAAAAACTTACATGTGGTACCCTGACTCTACCCAAATTAGATGTACTAGACATATTGCTTTTAAGAAAAAGAAAGGAAACTTTGCTTTAATGTGATAGTTCTAAAAGAATTCAATGTTTGTTGTTGGTGGTATGATAATATAAATTTGTTGGATTGATAATAGGAGTCTCAGACAGGGGGATAGTGTGGATTATTACATGGTGCCAAGGTCCAAGGGAAATAAAAAAGCAAAGGCAAGTGTGGTAGTCAATAGGGCCGGTCGTGCGTACTCCAATTCTCCTCCTGCAAGAAGGCAGGAGGTAAGACTATATTTTCCCACCCTTTGAAATTAGGAGTGATGATTTGATTTACTTTGACCAGTGAAATGTGAGCAGAAATTTGTCACAATTTGCCATGGAAGCACTTGTGATGGAACTGTGTCTACCTGGCCCCTGAGAGACTGGGGTCAGTAGAACCCCCAGCTGACCCACGTGGGACATGTATGTGGGCAAGAAATACACCTTTGGCGAGTGAAGCTGTTGAAATCTTGGAGTTGTTTGTAACCATTGTCCAATTTAATATGTTCTCATTGATACAAAAGATTATTCTTGAAAAAATAGGCTGACATAATATTTTGGATCAGATTTTTATAAGGTTAAATTTCACTTGATAGGATTTGAAATGTAAGGATTTCTTGGGGGTGGAAATTTAGTTGAAATCAACTTTAAGTGATATAAAAAATTCTATTTATTCATTAAATGTAATATTTAATTTAAAAATGCTTCAAAAGTATGATATTATGAACTCCTTTATTATACAAATACCAGAGAGACAACTAATAATTTATGTAATGTTTAAGGTACAAAATTATAGAAAAATATTAGCAAATTTCTTTTATCAGCAGCTTTTAAATGAGATAAATTTTCAGGGTTTTAGATGTGTTTTTTAGTAAAAGTAAATTATATTTAAATCTTTTTGTCTTTCTTTATGAAACTGCTACTCCTTTCCCACAGGGATTTTATGTGGCTTTTCTTAGAACCTTCTCCTTCTTAATGGTATTGAAATAACCAGAATTAATACCACATGATCCTGTTTCTCCTTTTGTCTCCTCAGTTCTGTTTTGAAAATTCTGTGATTACCGTATTTAAATTGCAGTATCAGTATGTTTGCTAATAGTGCCAAGATTCACTGTGAATACCTTATATTCTTTGCCCTGTATGCCTCAAAATGAATAAAGATGATGAAAATACTAAACCATGTATATACAACTTAATGTGAAATAATGGGTTATGAGTCTATTTCATAGTACCGAATGAAGTTCAAAGCTTGGTAGGAAACAGGGTGGGGTATACTAATGGTTCACAAATGCCAGTTTATGTCCTGGCTACATCAAAACCCTCTGGGAAACTTGTTAAAAACTCAGGCTCCTAGGTTTCCCTCCAATTTCCCTGAATCAAAATATCCAGAGAAAGGACTTGGGGATCTGTATTCTTAACAATCTCTCTAGGTAATTATGGTGGGCAGATGGGTCTGCCTTAGCAAAGGGCATAGAGGGCCATCCAGAGGACAGCACATGGAGCAGAGTGCTCTCCTTGTCTTCCATCTGCCATGAGGATATGTTTGTACTCAACTCTGTGCCCAGAAGCCACCTTGAGATGGTGCTGGTGGTGACACCCTCCAAGAGGGGAGAAAAAGCTCTGATAGGGAGTTTGAACTTTTTGTTTTTGTTTTGAGACAGAGTCTCGCTCTGTCACCCGGGCTGGAGTGCAGTGGTGTGATCTCGACTCACTGCAATCTCTGCCTCTGAGGTTCTTGTGCCTTAGCCTCCCAAGCAGCTGGGATTACAGGTGTGTGCCACCATGCCTGGCCCTTTTTTTTTTTTTTTTTTTTGTATTTTTAGTAAAACCAAGATTTCCCCATGTTGGCCAGGCTGGTTTTGAACTTCTGGCCTTAAGCAATCCACTCATCTTGGCCTCCCAAAGTGTTAGGATTACAGGCATGAGCCGCCACACCTGGCCAGGAGTTTGAACTTTGACTTAGCTAAATATTTACCTCCAAAGAGACCATTTCAAAATTGGTAACACTGAGGTACTCTTAAATGGAAAGTTTAATTTTTTTCCTGTTGGTGGGAATGAAGGCCCTGAAAGAAGATGAGATCAGGTATAGAAAATAGATGTGATTTTTTCTTTGCACAACAGTATCATGGTATATATAATATCCCTCATTCTGTAACCTATCATTTCCAAAATTTATTTGACATTAGGGTGGTTTTTCAAGTAAAATTTATTAAAAATTCTGTGGAAATTACTGTTCCTTGGAATGTATTTTGGTAAATGTTGCTCTAAATTATTTTGCTTCGTGTGTGTGTGTTCAATGTACATTTATACAATCTTGCAAAGCATTGTCATGCACAATTGGTGGCTTCCCCAAGTGGCAAACTCAAAGCACTATTAGATGGCTGATATGGGCGGTATGATGCCATATTGATTTGAACATCTCAGCTCCTAAAACTGAGATACAGGAATGAACAAACATGGAATAGAAAGTTCAGTGTCTCAGTTTAAATTCCTTAAAAATGATGGATTCCAAAATTGAGGTAAGGATTTGAATGCAAATCATTTATTTGGGAAATAATCCCAGGAAGCCTGGTGAAAGAATGAGATGGTGAGACAGAGAAGGGGGAAGTCAATAACGGATATATTGATGACTACTCTGGGCATGAGGACTCAATTCCTCTGGTATCCTCTAAGAAAATAGGTGAAACATGCCTCCAAACTGGCCTGTTGAGGGAGAAGGAAGTTGATTATTTATTCTTCATTGGTTGGGGGTTTCTCCTGTGCATATTAATTCTTGGGCACTTCTGGTCTCTCCTAAGCTTGGACTGAACATGCCATTGGGTAGACAGATACAGGTGCCTTAAGTCGGAATCTGTTGGTATTTGTGGGTACTGTTTTCTGAAGACTTCTACATGGGGAGAGGGGGATATGAGAGGTTTATTGACAGCATCTGCCATACCCAGGTTAACTCTCATCTTTTAAGGTCCCTTAAAAGTGACCTGCTCCTATTGGCAAAAGCTACCTCTTATATTCTGGGGTTGTGTCATCAACTGAAACTGCCTATTTTGGCACCAACTATATGATCAGTAGTAGCATGTAATAATTTTCAAAGGACTTGCAATAGAAACAAATTCTGGGAATATCTTCATATCTTACTTTACAAGAAACAAATGATGTTTGATAAAAGCTGACCCATAAGTAACTTAAAGTCTGAATATAAGATGAAATGTAGACAGGCATTTCATGGCCAAGTCAGTGCTTGAATGTCCTTCAGATTAGAACCCATCACTGGTGATATGGTTTGGCTGTGTCCTCACCCAAATCTCATCTAGAATTGTAGCTCCCATAATTCCTATGTGTTGTAGGAGAGACCTCATAGGAGATAATTGAATCATGGGGGCAGTTTCCCTCATACTGTTCTTGTGGTAGTGAATAAGTCTCATGAGATCTGATGGTTTTGTAAGGGGAAACCCCTTTCACTTCGTCCTGTCTTGTCTGCCACCATGTGAGACATGCCTTTTGCCTTTCACCATGTAAGATATGCCTGCCTTTCGCCTGCCACCATGATTGCAAGGCCTCCCCAGCCACATGGAACTGTGAGTCCATGAAACCTCTTTTTCTTTATAAATTGCCCGGTCTTGGGTATGTCTTTATCAGCAGCATGAAAGCGGACTAATATAACTGGTGACCTGTGAAAATGGTCTCAGTCAAATCTAGTCCACCATGCTTAGGCAACCTGACAGGTCATCATGGTAACAAACCTGAAATTAAGTAGTTGACTTATTTTAGCAAACATTTATTGAGTCCTTATGTTTATAATAAAGAGCATACTGAAGGTGATTTTAAAAGTAGTATTACTGAACTTTAGAGCTGCTTGGAATTATGCAGCATGCATTATGAGTCTGTTTAATGTAATGGTTAGGAACATGGACTCAGGAACCAGACTGCCTGAATCCAAATCCTGGTTCCATTGCTTGCAAGCCTGCCTTGGACAAGTAACTTCACATTTCTGCATCTTCGTTTATTCTATATAATAGTACCTCCTCATAAAATTCTAAGATTAACTGAATGAATATATGCAAAGCTTGTAGAACAAAGTCTGACACAGGGTAACCAATAAATACGTTTAGCTGTTAACTAGCTCCATCTTGGTTTACAGATGAGGGAACTCCAGCCAAGAGATGGTTAGTGACCTTCTCAAGGTCACTCTGCCTTAAACTCATAGCAGAGTTTAGATTGGAACTCATGTCTTCTAATTTCTAGAGCAATTTGTTTTCATTACAAGTTGCTGAATGATGGCAGACAATCTCTACAGGTTAGATCTTTGTTATTATTTGAGAGACAAAGTCAATAATATTTTGAGAGCAATTTTAAAAGATTATAAATGTAGCAAAAGGCTGGGTGTGGTGACTCATACCTGTAATCCCAGCACTTTGGGAGGCTGAGGCAGGTGGATTGCTTGAGCTAAGGAGTTTGATACCAGCCTGGGCAACATGGCAAAATCCTGTCTCTACAATGAACACAAAAATTAGCCTGGCATGGTGGCATGTGACTGTGGTCCCAGCTATTTAGGAGGGTGAGGTGGGAGGATTGCTTGAGCCCAGGTGGTTGAGGCTGCAGTGAGCCAATGTTACACCACTATACTCCAGCCTGGGCAACAGAATGAGACCCTGTCTCAATAAATAAATAAATAAAAAATAAACATAGTATAAAGTATCACGTAGAATCTATGAATGCTAAATGTAGAAGAAACTAAAAGTAATGTGTGGAAATCATCATGGCGTCAAATTATTATAGAATCTTCCTGAAAGAGAAGAGCCTTGAAGTTTATTTGGTTCTTGGCTCGTACATTTAGGAAGCAATGGATTTGACTGGGAAGGTAACATGGGAAAGGCTTCCCTGGTACAGACAGGGGTACAGTGGTAGGAATGTGTGGGTGAACATTAATGCCTGAGGAGATGGGTTGGATTGTGGGGGGACTGAGGTTATAAACTGGTGGCTTGGGGCAGGATCTATGACCATGTATGTGTTTTGTTTGGCCTACACAGAGTTAGTTTCACAAAAATTTGAGTTGGCTACTTTATCAGTGAGGGTTCTTCAGAGGAACAAAACCAGTAGAATATATGTCTATATATGTATGTATATATGTGTGTACATATGTTTTTATGTGTACAGAAAGCATGCGTATATACACATAGAGAATACATATATACATACGTATACGTGTGTGTGTATTTAGAGAGAGGGAGAGAAAAAATGATTTTTAAGGAATTGGTTCATGTGATTTTGAAAGCTGGCAAGTTTGAAATCTGTAGGGCAAATCAACCAGCTAGAAATTCAGATATGATTTTTGTGTTATAGCCTTGAGTCAGAATTCTTTATTCCCTCTTCTCTGGAAACCTCAGTGTTCTGCTCTCAAGGCCCTTAACTGATCGGATGAGGCCTCCCCACATTATTGAGGATAATCTCCTTTGCTAAAAGTCAGTCAATTTTAGATGTTACCCACATCTACAGAATACCTTCACAGCAACATCTAGATCAGTGTTTGACTAAACAACTTGCCACCATAGTCTAGGTGACACATACAATCCACCATCACAGTTACCAATGTTTAAAAAAACCTCTAGATTTTAAAAGGAAGATTCAGAATTCTAGCTTCTTTTGAAAAATGGAAGTTCTGGCAACTCTGAAACTGCAAGTCCTTTAGATGAGGAAGGGGCAATGGTGGGAGTGGGTAGGATTTGGTTCCTTTGTGTACTTTAATATGAGTGGCTCTGTTTTTCATCTGTTTTATGTTTTGTGCTGCTGAAGTATTTGAAAACCACTCCTTAAGACCAGCATGGCCATTTTACAATGGAAGAAACCAAAGCCCGGGTTCTCAGCTTGATTTTGTATGACCAGCTGTCTTAGTCCATTTTCTGCTGCTGTAATAGAATGCTACAGACTGGGTAACTCATTAAGGATAGTTTATTTGGCTTATGGTTCTGGAGGCTGGAAAGTCCAAGGGTACCTTCGTGCTGTGTCATTCCATGACAGAAGTGCAAGTGAGTGTGCAAGACAGAGGATGGGGGATAAACATCCTTTCATGAGGAATACACTCCTGAGATAACTAATCCCACAATAATTCGTTAATTCATTCATGAAGGCAGAGCCCTTATAACCTAATCACTTGTTAAAGATGCTACCTCTTATTGTCACCATTAAATTTTAACATGAGTTTTTGAGGGAGCATTCAAACCACAGCACTGTCAACAGAAAGCCTTTGAGCACTCTCCAACTGAGTAGTCATGTATTCACAAAAAATTCCCCATCTGGTGAGAAATAACTGAAGGAGTGAGAGACAGGGAGCCAGAGGATCAGTGCAGAAGCCATGCCATTATCCATGTGCAGCATGCATGTCCTAGACCAGATAGTGGCTCTGAAAATAGAGAAGGAAAATGAATAATAACTGTACACAAGCTGAAAATCAGTAAGTAAGGAGTGGGCAAAGGCAAAGGAGTCTCTAAGGTGTTGAGCCTGTGGACTAGGAAAATAACGACACTTTTGGCAGAAATGGGAAAGCTGGAAAGGGAATCCATTAGAAGGGCCAACATCTTTAACATCACTTATTGCATTGGGGGCTTATTTTTTTTTTTGACAGTAAAATTTCCTGAAACCGGGTAAAATAATTTTTTAAATAATTCACTTTTTTAAAGCTATACTTCATTATCAGCCATCCTCCAATCCTTGAAACAAATCAATGTTTTACTTTGGCTGTGAGAATTTGCTGACAGCAAGTGCCAGAATAAACCAACTATCTGATAGGAATGACTGAAAATTTGGTAATCTTATAAATGTGTAATTTTTACCTGTACTTTAAATTCTAAAAAATTTATATAAACAGAATCTTAAAGCTTGTAGGTAAAAATGTTAATTTAAAAAATGTAGCAAAATAAACATAGGTAATATTAAATGAATTAAATTTTTATTAAAGAAAATGTGTGAAATAAATAATACACTTTTAACCTCTGTGATGAATTCTCTAGAAATAGCTTTAATTGGCTCCAATACAACTGCCTTTTTAATATATGTAAATTAGCACCTAGCATAGTGTGCCCCAAGGTTAGCTATTCAATTTTAATATAATTTTCCCTTTAAGTTAATGCTCTCTTAATTGAACTAGTTTAGAAATGTCTTCAGTCATAATTAAACTCTGCACAATCTCATCCTTAGATAATCCTCAGTTTTCCTCTCTCAGAATGCTCTGTTTATATATACCCTAAGTAAGAATACCCTCTTTCACTCCAAAATGAAAGCATCCTTTGAATTGATCACCAACTTGAATGGGGTGCATCCTCACCAATACATTGTGTATAATATTTTGTCTTCAGCTACACATGTTAGTGTTCTATACAACAACAACATTCAAAGAAAGTATAACTATGCCACCAATTAAAAGACTTTAGGAGAGCAGAGTAGTAGATAAGACAAGGATGAATGTAGTAGAAAGCCTGAAAAATGGAGACTGAATTTTAGGAGATAGCTACAATGGGGAGTTGAAGAAGGGAAATCTAGCCATACAGAGATAAAGAAGAAATACAGAGAGTCAGTCAGAGGAATCAAGAGAACCTTGCTGTCTTAGTCCGTTAGGGCTACAGCAAAATACCATAAACTGGGTAGCTTTATTTATTTATTTATTTATTTATTTATTTATTTATTTAGAGACGGAGTCTTGCGCTGTTGCCCAGGCTGGAGTGCAGTGGTGTGATCTTGGCTCATTGCAACCTCTGCCTCCCAGGTTCAAGCGATTATCCTGCCTCAGCCTCCAAAGGAACTGGGATTACAGGCACCCACCACTATGCCCAGCTAATTTTTTTTTGTATTTCTAGTAGAGACGGGGTTTCACTATGTTGGCCAGGTTGGTCTCGAACTCCTGAACTCGTGACCCACCCGCCTCGGCCTCCCAAAGTGCTAGGATTACAGGCGTGAGCCACTGCGCCCAGCCCTATATACTTTTTTTTAGAGACAAGGTCTTGCTTTGTCACCCAAGCTATAGTGTAGTGGAGTGATCATAGCTCACTGTAACCTTGACCTCCTTGTGATCCTCCCACCTCAGCCTGCTGAATAGCTGGGACTACAGGCATGGGCTACCAGCCCGGCTAATTTTTTGTTTTTTTTAGTAGAGATGGGGTTTTGTCATGTTTCCCAAGCTGATCTCAAACTCCTGGGCTCAAGGGATCAGCCTGCCTTGGCCTCCCAAACTGTTGGGATTACAGGCGTGAGCCACTGCACCCAGCCACCTGGGTAACTTTAAACAATAGAAATTTATTTCCCATGGTTATAGAGCCTAGGAAGTCAAAGATTAAGGCACCAGCAGATTTGGTGTCTGGTGAGGTTGGTGATGGCAGTCTTCTCGCTATTTCCTCACCTGGCAGAAGGAACAAGAAAGTTCTCTGGAGTCTTTCTCTCTCTCTCTCTTTTTTTTTTTTTTTTTTTTTTAATGGAGTCTCACTCTGTTGCCTAGGCTGGAGTGCAGAGGCTCGATCTCAGCTTACGGCAACCCCCACCTCCCGGGTTCAAGCAATTCTCCTGGCTCAGCCTCAGAGTAGCTGGGATTACAGGCATGCGCCACCATGTCTGGCTAATTTTTGTATTTTTAGTAGAGATGGGGTTTTGCCATGTTGGCCAAGCTGGTTTCGAACTCCTGACCTCAAGTGATTCACTTGCCTCGACTTCCCCAAGTGCTGGGATTGCAGGTGAGAGCCACTGCACCTGGCCTGGAGTCTTTTTTATCAGGACCCTAATTCCATTCATGAGGACTCTGCCCCCATGACTTAATAACTTCTCAAAGGCCTTGTCTCCTAATACTATCACTTTTGGGGTTCAGATTTCGACGTAAGAATTTGGTGGCGGTGTAGGGGAATGGGAGGCATTCACAAACATTGAGACCATAGCACTGATATCAGAGAATCCAAAGGAGAAGAGCTTTCCAAGAGAAGATTAAAGTGGATGATGATCAACCAGGTCAGAAACAGCAGGTGAAAATGTTGAACGGATCATTGAACTCAGTTGGCAAATGTTTGGTACTGATGTGGAGAGAGCAATTTTGGGTGGAATAACTATCTTCTTCAGATGCAAGTGGATTTGAGAGAACAAAGACGAGTGAATAAAGACACAGGCTGCAATTCAAAGAAAATTTTACCACCTTTAGCCAAGAGCTCACTGTTGACTCCCTTGAAATGCCTCATTTACTTCAATTAATGACTGAAGCAAACTATTGGCATCTGTAAATTATACTCAAAACAGTACTTCATATTGTTTCCATTAATTACCCAAGACAGGAGTTCATTAGTGAGAGCACACTAATGATTAGCCCAAATAGCTGTAATTGTAGTGTTATTAAAATGCTGGATTAATATCTCCTTTACCATGGATTTATCTGTTCATAGAGATGGGACGGCAGCTGTCAATTACAGAAATATAATTTTTTGTCTCTATGTCTAGGAATCGTTTTACTCTAAGGCTGGCAGAAAAATTTTAAAAAGGAAACAAGTTATAGAAGTTATAGCAATTCTCTAAATTGTACCCAATGCTAAACAGTAAGAGTCACCATGGGAATATTCTAGAAATTATCTTTGGAGTCTTCTCACTAGTCCTTCCATTACAGCCTTCTGCTGCATCTGAAATTGCTGGCCATTTTCTCAAGTGAAAATATACTCTCTTGGTTCATTTGGTACCAGCTCTTCTCTGGTTTCTTCTTCTCTGACTGTCCCCCGACGTCCCTGACTCTTCCCCTATGTCTCCTTGATTCCTTTTCCTCTGCCAGCCCCTTAAAGGGTGCTTTCTCCTCCGAGGTACAGTCACAGCTCTCTTCTTACTTTGTGCCTCTTCCTGGAAAATCCCAGGGCTTTTCCTGTCACTCAGATTCAGGTGGTCTCCACATGCCCAATTCCTTTCTCCTTAGCTTCATTTCCATATTCCCAGCTGCCTACTGAACAGAGACTCTGGGAGGTTTTACAGGGAACCTGAACCCAGTATGTCCAAAACCAAGCTCACACTCTCCCCACCCGATGCTTCATTCCTTCCCCACAAGACCTGTTCCACTTCTGTTGGTTGATGGCATCAACATCTACATGGCCAACTGAGCTAGAGACCTCAGAACCATCCTCAGTGCTTCCCCCTTCCCACCTCACACACCCAGTTGGTCTCTGAATTGTGGCCACTCTGCTCTTTGACATTTTAATCTACTTACTTATTTAACTATATTCATTCAACAAATGAGTCTATTGTGTACCAGGCACCTGAGTGATGGCAATTAACAAAACAGATAAAGTCCATGCTCTTGGAATTTATATCTACTAGGGGAAGGTAGGCAGTAAACAAAGAAAACAAAAAAATACACACAGTGATCATAGCTGGTATTAAGTGCTAGGGAAAAGAAGCAGAGTAAGGTGTGCCAACAAAAAGTGGTGGAGGGGGATTGCCATTTTAGGTAAATTTGAAACCACCTTTGCAAAAATTATAACTGAGGAAATTATGACAGTGAAAGAAATCAGACATAACCGACTCCATCTTGGTTCTAACCTCTATGCTGTCCTGTTCATTCCTGGGCATAGGCTGAACTAACCTTGGGAAGGAATATAGTTTATAGTTTAACTTTGATACAAAAGTGATAATAGCCCTTTCCCCGAAAAAACCAAACCAAACCAAACCAAAACCCTTCTTGCCTGAGGACCGGTGTGCCTTTGCAGGACTAACAGATTCGCTACAAGAGTAGAAATTATGGTTTGGAGGCCATGCAAGCTCTGGCTGCAAGAGTCTTAACCTCCCCAAATCGCTCCTGGGAATAACACCACTTTTGTAAAACCTAAGATCAGTGCTTGAGATATTCTGCAGATCCTGCATTCTGATGCACCAGCTGACATTGCCTAGACCTGTAATCTGGCTCAACCAGGTCTGCAATCCCACCCAGGAACAGAAAACAGCAATAAAAACTCACCTCGACCCCCTATGATTTCATCTCCAACCCGACCAATCAGCACTCCCCACTTCCCGAGCTCCTACCTGCCAAATTACTCTTAAAAACTCAGATCTCCGAGTTTTCGGGGATACTGATTTGAGTAATATAAAAACTCTAATCTCCTGCACAGCCAGCTGTGCATGAATTACTCTTTCTCTGTTGCAATTTCCCTGTGTTGATAAATCAGTTCTATCTAAGCAGTGGGCAAGGCTAACCCTTTGGGCAATTACAAATTGATTAAAGAAGACCACTCTGATGAGGTAACAAATGAAAACCCATCTGAAGCAAGCAGGGAATGATGCTGTGACTGTCTAGACATAATCGTGCTCCTGCATTCTCCCTGTCTCTAGCCTTCACCACTGCTCCCCCAACAGTTTCCTTTTTTTTTTTTTTTTTTTTTTTGAGACACAGTCTCACTCTGTCGCCCAGGCTGGAGTACAGTGGTGTGATCTCAGCTCACTGCAACCTCCGCCTCCCAGGTTAAAGCAATTCTCATGCCTCAGCCTCCCGAGCAGCTGGGATTACAGGCATGCGCCACCACACCCAGCTAATTTTTGTGTTTTTAGTAGAGACAGGGTTTCACCATGTTGGCCAGGCTGGTCTCAAACTCCTGGCCTCAGGTGATCCGCTTGCCTTGGCCTCCCAAAGTGCTAGGATTACAGGTGTGAGCCACCATGCCTGGCCCCCTGAGAGTTCACTAATTGGCTTTCAGGCTCCGTGCTTCAAAATTCATATTTCTTGGTTGCATATGACCTCTCTTTCCTGCTCTGGAACATCCAACTCTGTGGTCCAGTACACTGAAGTCATTATCGTTCTCTGAACATCCTACCATTGTTTATTTCCTTAGATGTGTTTTTGTGTGTGTGTGTGTGTTGTTCCTTTTGCCTGGAATGCCCCTTCGTTAACACCTGTGCTGGAAGAACCGTTAGCCTTTCTATATTCTTGAAAACTGCCTTACATTTGTTTCTCAAATCTAAGGACAGAGGGTAGACATTTCTCCTAGAGTGGCCAGGTTTTGTTCCTGATTACTAACCAATTTTTATATATATGGCAACATTTTTTTTTTTTGAGACAGAATCTCACTCTGTCACCCAGGCTGGAGTGCAGTGGTGTAATCTCGGCTCACTGCAACCTCCGCCTCCTAGGCCCAAGTGATCCTACTGTCTCAGCCTCCCAAGAGCTGGGACTACAGGCACACACCAACATGTCTGGCTATTTTTTTTGTATTTTTAGTAGAGATGGGGTTTCACCATTTTGGCTAGACTGGTGTCAAACTTCTCACCTCAAGGGATCCACCCACCTGTGCCTCTCAAAGTGGGATTACAGGTGTGAGCCACTGCACCCAGCCATGGCAACAATTTGATCTGAAACTTCTATTATAACATCCACCTGGTAGTGAGTTTGTAGAGGTGACCACCTTTCTTCTAATCTGACAGTTGTTGATTGACCAAATTAGCTTAGGCTGGTATGCAACACTGAAATATTGATACCCCTGCCCTAGAAAAATTGATCAAATATTGTTCAGGTTACATTGGGTTTCAATTTCAGGAAAAAGGGGATTATTTTTCTCAGACAATGTGTCTACACAGGGGCAGTTGCTGTTGATGATGTGATAGAAAATGTACTGCAAAAAGTTTATTGATCAACAATAATCTTCATCACTTCTCTGATTTCCCCTATAAGATGATGTAAGCATAACCTAGCCTGAGGTTTAGAATTACAGATTGAGTGAGCCAACTTGGTTAATGAACAATAACAAAGAGACACCTTGTGAGATTTTTGAATATCAAACTCAATCCATGAGTTCTGGCTTCACTTAGCATGGAATAATCACTTATATACCCTTGAATGCCATTTTGTTTTGCTCTCCATGTTATTAAAACACTAATTTTGATTTTCAGACTATAATGGATGTGGAATTGGCATTTCATTTTCCAGATGTGCTATTTGAGGACAATGCAAGTGAAAAGTGAAGCAGAGTGTGTTAATGGCCTACAGCTACTCTACAGGAGATGTTTACCTCCCCTCTAATGGACTTAATCACCAATCACTCAGCCCATCTTTAGGAGACCTCCCTGGCTGCTGAGAACAAAGGGCTGCACAGCTTGTCACTCTTCTCACAGCTGGCTGCTTCCCCTCCTGATTTGCAGCAGTGTCCTCCAGTCTGCTGAAAGGCCCCACAGGCATCTCAAACCAATGGTCCAAAGCCAAACGCAGCATTCTTCTCACTCAAACCCTCTCTTCTTCATGCATGTCCTGTTTCAGTCAATGACATCACCATCTGCCCAGATGCTCATGCCAGAAACCTGGGGATTCCCTTTGGCCCATTCTGCCTCTCACAAACGGCATCTAACCAGCCTCAGGTTCTGTTGATGCTAACTCCAAAATAACTCTTGGAATAGATCCACTTCATTGTGCCCCATAGCCAAAGCCCCAGTCCAGGTTGTCACTGTCATACCTAGATGACCCAGTACTACCTGATTTCCTTCCATTCTTTTCCTTCCAGTAGGATATCATTTGAGATAAAAACATATATTTATTTTATTTCTGTGTTTTCCTTTTTACATCCCCTCCATTCAGCCATGCACAGTAATATCTACAGTAAATATCTACCATAAAAAATGAGAGAAGTAAGGTTAGAAAAATCTAATATTTAAACTGTGGGGTGGGTTATTTCATGGTTCCTAAAATGTGTGGGGTGAGTCTGTGTAGTAGCTGGTCAACTGTTCCGTGGGTCTGACTATCCTGGTGGTAGTGGTTCACAATAGCTCAAATGTCAAAAGGGCCCATTCTGAGCTCTGTGTCTGAGTGGTACTTTCAGGACTATAATGGCGTTGACTGTAATGGAGTTTTTTGGTAGAACTCTCCCCTCCGCCTCCCGACTCTCTGATTTGGGGTTGCCTGCCGTCTGTCCATTCAGCCTCCCCTTCCTTCCATGTCGTTCGCCAATCCCTCCAAGAATGTGTCATAATTACCCTACCTCTGCTAGGGAATGGGGGCTAGTTGGAGACCTAGAGTTCATGGTAGTCATGCTGTAACAAAATTATGCTATCACAGGTGTGTTTTCATGGATTTTTGTTTTGTGCTCACTGCTTTAGGAGAGGTATATAGAAGGTAAGAAATTCTTGATTTTGTTCCCAAAACTTTATCAATAGATTGTGATGTTGACTATGGAAAAAAACAACTTGTCTAGGTCAAAGTAATGGGAGAACAGACTTTACCTCAGATAAAAATACAATCTCCCACCCCTCCCTAATCCCAATTCCTGGTGGAAAGAGAGAAATGTGAGGGAAGTATGTGAATGAAGTAGAGGGGCCTAGGCTCAGCCTTCTGGAAGTACCCAGGGAGGCAACAGGACCCCAGAATGAAATGCACATACATCCAGGCAGACGGGGCAAGAGTACCAACTTATACACACCTAGGCCCCATGCGATCTTGGAAAAGAAGCTGATAAATGCAATTCCGCTGGTTATAAATAACAGAAAACTTCAAATCTTGTACCTTTCTCAGAGAAATCTTTATTTTGTTTTATTAAATTTGTATAAAATTATGGCGCAATTTTGTCACATGCATAGATTGTGTGGCATCAAGTCAAGCCTTTTAGGATATCTATCACTTGAATAACATACATTGAACCCATTAGAGATCTTTATTTTAATGTGAAGCAAATCGGTCTGTAGTCTTGTAACTGTAGGCCTGGAGATGGGGTGGGAGAGAAAAGGTGGCTAAAAGGGCTTTCCTGGCTCTCCCAATCCCTAAGATCAGCCTTCTGTGCTGTCAGCACGGGCAGGGGAGGTTTGGGGTAAACGCACAGCGTGGGGCCTTTCCTTCTGATTTGCATTCCCTAGGAGGTAGAGACTTAGTTAAACATTACTGAAAATTAAGTCACTATTGCTAATGGGAAGGAGTATATTTCTCCTGTGTGTCAGAAAAAAAAGTTAGCAACTGTAACTGTTATGTTTGTAAAGAATTGAGAATAATCTGAGTAAAACATTTTTTTTCAATGGCACCAGGGCTGAAAGTTTTCACTACTATTTCAGAATCAACATAGTTCTTTACATTCTTTAATAGAGCTGAGGTATGTCTGGCTGTGAGATGAACTGAGTATTTTCAATTAGTATATGTCAAATCATGGGAATTGTGAATAACAAGAAATCTCAGAGTCATTCACAGTGATTTGTGACCTGAGTAGCTAATTTTCTGACCGTACCCCTGACAACTCTTGAATATATGCATCTTGTTTATACACTACTAAATTGTGAAAATATTAAGGGTAACTTAGCAAGTAAGATTGTCCACAGGTGTGAAAAAATTAATTGCTAACTGCTTCTTGCTTACCAATCATTTAGATAGATAGATAGATACACACACATACATAATATATGTGTGTGTACATATGTAATATTCACCAATCATTTCTAGATATATTTAACTTCTGCATTAATGATAAAACTAAGTATGTACATAAAATTGTAAACTTCACATGTGTTATTGTAAACATTTCATTATAAAACTACTTCCTATTTTTAGTTGACACAAATCACTATGAAGCTGCAAATCCATCTTATTTAAATTCTTATTTGAATAAGTTCCTGTGACTGCATCACAAGTAAGTAGCAGCATGTCCCCTCAGGGGGTTGTCCTAATGACAAGAAAGGCTCAGGGCCTCAGTGAAGTCAACTGTGCAACACGTCTCTGGTTAAGTGTCTTGGTGGAACATCAAATAGAGTGTCGTTCTTTCCAGAAGTGTGGTCCCACTAAGATGGGAAAAAAAAAAGCCATTGAAAAAAAGCAGCAAAGCACAGATCTTCAGATAATTTTGAACAAAACAATTTGAATTAGATATGGAAGTGTGAAGCCATGCATTACTGGGGAAAATCATGACCAGAATGAAAGCCAGCATTCTACCTCTAACATTATGAGTATGATTGCTCCTTAAATGTGCTCTCTTGCCAAAGTGAGGGTGAACAGAATTTTCATAATGTAGATCACACTTTAAATGTGTTGGAAAAGCTAATGATACAAGGAATCGTGAAGTGTAACCTTTTCTAAATTGAATACTTAATTGCACATGCAGGACTATGTGTCATCTTTGGTGCAGTTATTAATAGGTTTTCTTGACATAGGTTTTATTTTTGAATGAATCTAAGAATCTATAGATTGTAAGATGCAACATTAGTTTATGTTCCACCAAGAAATAAAATACTGTGACAAATGAACTCTGATATAATGCCTTGTTACTTATTTTTTATATGTGTTGAAAGACCTCCTAGACAAATTTGGACATAGATTTTTACTTTATATCAATCTAATGCAGCAGTTCTCATTAAAAAAAAAAAAAATCTCAGAATCACTTTATACTCTTCAAAGGATTCTGAGATATTGTTTAGGAGCCCCAAAAACTTTGTTTTATGTGGATCTTATCCATTGATATTTGCAGTATTGGAAATTAAAATTGAGAAATTTAAAACATTTTATGAATTGCTTTTAAAATAATAAATTCATTGCACATTAAAATAAGTATTTTATACAAATATGTTGTTAAAATATGAACGTGAAGAGTAGTGTTGCTTTACATTTTTTCATATTCCTTTAATATTTGGCTTAATAAAATTTAGCTGGATTTTCATATTTATTTCTGCATTCAATAATTCAATAATAGCCTTTTCAAGAATTGTGAATATTCAAAACTTGACAAATGGTAGTTTCTTAAACAGTTGCAATATTGTTAGCAGTGGCAAATCCATATGGGTCTGCAGCTACCTCAATTCTTGCCTCTTCAGAAGAATTTGACCAAGGGTCATAAGGCAGAGTGAAAGAGACCTTGGCAAGTTTTTGTTACACGCGTCCATGTGAAGAGACCACCAAACAGGCTTTGTGTGAGCAACGAGGCTATTTATTCACTTGGGTGCAAGTGGGCTGAATCGGAAAAAGGAGTCAGCAAAGGGAAATGGGGTGGGGCAGTTCTATAGGATTTGGGTAGGTAGTGGAAAATTACAGTTAAAGGTGGTTATCTCTTACGGGCAGGGGTGGGGGTCATAAGGTGCAGGGTGGGGAGATCATGAGACTCATTGTCCAGGGGTGGGAAGTCACAAGGTCGATTGATTAGTTAGGATGGGGAACAAATCACAATGGTGGAATGTCATCAGTTAAGGCAGGAACTGGCTGTTTCACTTCTTTTGTAGTTCTTCAGTTGCTCCAGGCCATCTGGATATATACATGCATGTCACAGAGGTTATGATGGCTTACTTTAGGCTCAGAAACCTGACATTCCTGTGTTCTTATATTAATAAGAAAAACAAAACAAAATAGTGGTGAAGTGTTGGGGTGGCAAAAATATTTGGGGGTGGTATGGAGAGAGAATGGGTGATGTTTCTCAGGGCTGCTTTGAGTGGGATTAGGGGCGGTGTGGGAACCTAAAGTGGGAGAGATTTAAACTGAAGAGAAATTTTGTGGTAAGGGGTGATATTGTGGGGCTGTTAGAAGGAGCATTTGTCATATAGAATGATTGGTGATGGCCTGGATGCGGTTTTGTATGAATTGAGAAACTAAACGTAAGACACAAGATCTGAATAAGAGAAGGAAAAACAGGTATTAAAGGACTAAGAATTGGGAGGACCCAGGACATCCAATTAGAAAGTGTCCAAGGGAGTTCAATGTAATTATTTGCTTGGCCGGCGAGTTTTGGGGCTCTCTCCTTGAGTTTTTTTATGTTGTCATATACCAGGCCAGATTGATTTAGGCAAAAACAGCACTCTTCATTTAAAAATATACAGAGTCCTCCTTTTTCAGCAGTGAGTAAGTTGAGGCCTTAGTGGTTTTTGGAGGACAACTGCAGCTAAAGAGTCAACTTGGGCCTTAAGGACTGATAAAAGTTTGTGATACGTCTGTGATGCTAGCAGAGAAGTCATTAGAGAGGCTACAGAAGGTCATGACAGAGGTTGAAATGCCTGCTATTCCAGTTCTGAGAGCAATAGTAGAGGCAGAAAGTCCTAAACCAACAAGCAAGAGAATTAGTGGAATAACCCTTTTTGTTGTGTTGGTGTCATGAGGGGAACAGGAAGCTGTTTGGTCCCATTTGCAAACTGAATTTTGGGGGAAAACTAGTGTGCATGTGCCTGTCCAATTAGCAGGTAGACACATGTAGGTGGATGAGTCTCAGAAGAAAAGGAGAACTTGTGTAAGGCAAAAGTGGAATTGCAAAGTGAAAAAGGTGAGAGGGTGTACTAAAAGAGGTGTCTTGTACCCAGACTCGTAGGGATCCAGCTAAGGCAGCAGCGTCAGAGGTTGTAATGGGGACTGATGGGGTAACTGTGTACGGGGGAGGTTTGATTTTCATAGTGTATGAGGAAACGTCAGGTGTCTACGAGCAACCTCTCACTGGTATTTGTGGGGCTGGGTATGAGCAAACAAGAAGAAGGGCTGGGAGGAGAATCTGAAGAACAAGGGGAAGGTAGCCAAGGATGGAGTCAAATGTAGGGCAAATGTCTTCCGAAGCAATAGTAACTGCTAATGTTTTTAAGTTTGTCAGTATTGATAGAGGGCTTACCTGTAATGCAGAGCTGAAAAGCCCCAATGGTTTTGGTAACGTGTGTGGTTGGGCTTTGGAGATGAAGAGTGAAGGAACATAGAGAAGGTGAAAGGTTACCTAAGGGAATTCTGGTGGGTCTTCGCTGGGAGATGCACAGAGGAGTAGCAACAGGGATAGCAGTTTGTGTTGTGAGGGGTCCAAATATGGGGGAAGTAGAATTGACATAAGGAGAAAGGTTTTTTAAGTAGATGCAGAGAAGAGCATCAGCTTGCTGATAGTCTGAGAAGGTTTTGCTAGACCTGTCTAGAAAGCAAAGAAGTTCTTCAGAAGAGTAAAGATGAGGGCTGTTAAAGGAGGTTTGGAGATGTAGGGAGACAGGAGATGTTGCCTAGTTGGTATGTAAGGCGGGGACAGCTGGTATGTAAAGCGCAGGAAGAAGGGGAAATGCAAAGCCAGCAATGGTTCGCTAACAAGGGATTAGAAACAGCTAGGAGAGAGTGAGTGAGATTGATAGTGTGGTGGAGATAGCTGGGGAGAGGTAGAGAGTGGCATAAGAATGAGAACGAGAATAAGAGTGAGTGTAAAAGTAAAGACTAGGACTTCATCAGGGTAGAAGTATGGGAGGGTGCCCTACCAGCAAAGATCATCTACCCACTCCAAGAGGGAGTTAAGAGTGGCAGTTTGGGGAGAGTACCAGGAAATATCCGCTATGAGGGTTTGGAGGAAGAGTGTAAACCAGCAGTGTAAACAGGGGCAGGGCATTTATAAGTAGTTGAGAATGGTGAATGGGAATATGACTAGACAGAAGATAGCAGGGATGATAAGTGTTTGGGGTGCAGTCCAAGAAGTGGGGTGACTGCATAAAGCCCTGTTGCAAAAAGTAGGGTAAGGACGAATAGACCTAATAGAATGAAGGGCTGTATTAGGGTCATAAGGGTTATTACCGTTCTTCAGAAATGCGAGTGAGTTTAAGGGAAGTAGGGGAGAGTGCTTGCGACTTCCAGGAGGAAGAGGAGAGATCAGGCTTGCTCTCTGATGGACACAGCTTTATTCTGGAATGGTGAACCCAATAGGGAGGGTTCTGCAGACAGACAGCTGTTGGGGTGCTGTAGATGACTAGGTAGGGTCCGATTCATCAAGGCTGTAGAGTTTAAGGGATCAGACTCTTAACAAGAACTGATTGTCCAGCTGGGGTGTCTTCATATGGCTGGGAATCTGGAGTAGGCAAGAGAAGATTAGCAGCCTGGCGAATTTCCTGTCTAGCCTCCTGGAGGACTGGAAGATAGTCGCCCAGAGGGCTGGTGTCTGGAACAAGATTGAGGCCGAGGAAGAAAGTGTGTCCATATAAAAGTTCAAATGGGCTGTACCCTGTAGCATCTCGAGGGCAAGCTCTAATTCTGAGAAGGGCAAGTGGTAGAAGTACTGTCCAGTCCTTTTTAAGTTGGAGGCTGAGCTTGGTGAGGTGTGTTTTTAAAAGACAATTAGTCCGTTCTACCTGTCCTGAAGATTGAAGACGATAAGGGGTATGAAGCTTCCACTGAATACCAAGAGCCTGAGAAATGGCTTGGGTGATTTGACTAATAAAAGCCGGACCATTGTCAGATTGAATAGAAGTAGGGAGGCCAAATTGGGAATTATATCTGTTAGAAGGGAAGAGATGACTGCAGTAGCCTTTTCAGAGCTAGTGGGAAAGGCCTCGACCCATCTGGTGAAGGTGTCGATCCAAACCAGGGGATATTTAAATTTACGGACATGGGGCATATGAGTAGAGTCAATCTGTCAGTCTTGTGTTGGAGTAAATCCACGAGCATGATGAGTAGGAAAAGGAGGAGACCTGAGAAAGCTTTGGGGGCTGGTGGCATGGCAGACAGAGCATTGAGAAGTGATGGTCTTAAAGATGGATTTCCATGAAGAGAAGGAGATGAAGGGCTGCAGGAGGCAAGCCAGATGCTTGTATCCCACATGGAAGTGGTCATGAAGGGAAGAAAGAATGAACTGAGCTTGTGAGGCAGGAAGAATGAATTTTCCGTGATCTAAGAACCACTTGCCCTGAGTTGAAAAAGGCTGGTAGAGCAGGTTTTCAGGTTTTCAGAGTAGGTGTGAGTGATAGAGGAGAAAGAAAAATACTGGCCCTCTGGAGTGGGGGCCGGAATATTAACGGGTGTGGAGGCATTGGCTATTTCTTTTGCTGTCCTGTCAGCATAGGCATTTCCTTTTGCAATAAGATCTGTAGGTTTCTGGTGTCCTTTACAATGAATGACTCCAGCCTTGGCCGGCAGGAGAGCAGCCTTAAGGAGGGCCTTTATTAGGGAGGCATTGATAATGGAAGAGCCTTGAGTGGTAAGGAAGCCTCTTTCAGCCCAGATGGCAGCATGGTTATGGAGGATATGGAAAGTATATTTGGAGTCAGTATAAATGTTAATATGCATTCCTTTAGTGCGGGAGAGCATACAAGTTAAAGCAATCAGTTCGGCTTGTTGGGAAGTGGTGGAGGGAGGAAGGGTAGTAGCTTCGATAATAGAGGTGTGGGACATGACAGCATATCCAGCTTTAGCTGATGAAAATTGATTGGGTTTAGAAGAACTGCTGTCGATAAAACAAGTGTGGTCTGGGTTTGGAATTGGAAGAATAGAAATATGAGGAAAGGGGGAAGATGCCATGTGTATTAGGGAAATACAGTCATGTGGTTCAGGACTTGTGTTCGGTGCTAAGTGAGAAGCTGGGTTGAAATTGGGCCCATGGGTAATAGTTATTGTTGGAGTTTCAACAAAGAGTGAATAGAGCTGGAGGAGTCGAGGGGCATACAATAAATATGAAAGGTGTGGGGAGGATATTAATGCTTGAAGGTTGTGAGAACTGTAAAGGGTAAGTGGAGCATAGCCTGTGATTTTGAAGGGCTCTAGAAGTATTAAAGCTGCGGCTGCTGCCACACACAGACATAAGGGCCAGCCTAGAACTGTGAGGTCAAGTTGTTTTGATAGAAAGGCAACAGGTTGTGGACCTGGCTCCCGTATGAGGACCCTAGCAGCACAGCCTTGTATTTCAGTTGTGTGTAAGGAAAAAGGATGGGACAAGTCGGGGAGTTCTAGTGTGGGAGCTATCTCCAGGGCCTTTTTGAGAGAGCAAAAGGAAGAATGGGGAAAAGACTTAGGGTCTATGGGATCAGTTAAGATACCTTTTGTGAGCTTATAAAGTGGTTTGGTTGGGATAGCAAAGCCTGGTGTCCGGAGTTGGAAATATCCAACAATGCCTAAGAAGGAAAGGAGTTGTTGTTTGGTTGTGGGGATTGGGGTCTGGGAGATTAACTAAACACGGTCTGCAGGAAGGACACATGTATGTTGATGGAGGATTATACTGAGGTAGGTAACACTAGGGAAAGAAATTTGTGCCTTGGAGGGAGATACTCGGTACCCCTTTGAGTAGAGATGTTGAGGAAGCAGGATAGGGTCCTGCTGGGAAGATTGGTAAGACGGGCTGCAAAGAAGAAGATCATCGATGTATTGAATAAGGTGGGAGGCAGATGGGCAAAAACAAAGCAGATCATGAGAAAGGGCCTGGCCAAAGTAGTGTGGGCTGTCCCTGAAGCCTTGGGGCAGAACAGTCCAGGTGAGTTGTTGGGATTGGTGGGTGTCAGGGTCAGTCCAAGTAAAGGTGAAAAGAGGCTGAAGGAGGGATGCAAGGGGATGGTAAAGAAAGCATCTTTGAGGTCGATAACAGAATAGTGAGTTGTGGAAGAGGATATTGAAGATAGAAGGGTGTATGGGTTTGGCACCTTAGGATGGATAGGAAGGACAATTTGATTAATAAGGCGAAGATCCTGAACCAACCTGTAAGACTTGTCCAGTTTCTGGATGGATAGGATAGGGGAGTTGTGAGGAGAATTTGTAGGCTTTGAGGCCATGTTGTAATAGGTGGGTGATAACAGGGTTTAACCCTTTTAAAACCTGTTGTGGAATGAGATATTGGCATTGAGTGGGGTAAGGGTGATTAGGTTTTAATGGGATGATAAGGGGTGCATGATCGGTCCCCAAGGTAGGAGTAGAGGCATCCCATACTTGTGGATTAAGGTGGGGAGATACAAGGGGAGGATGTGAAAGAGGCCTTGAATTGGGTAAAAGTGCAGCAATGAGATGTGACTGTAGCCCAGGAATAGTCAGGGAAGCAGATAATTTGGTGAAAATGTCTCAGCCTAATAAGGGAACTGGGCAGGTGGGGATAACTAAAAAAGAGTGCATAAAAGAATGTTGTCCAAGTTGGTACCAGAGTGGGGAATTTTAAGGGGTTTTGAAGCTTGGCCATCAATACCCACAAGGGAAAGAGGCCCTTGAAAAGAAGGTAATGTGGAGTGGGTAGCCCCTGTATTGATTAAACAGGGGATGAACTTACCCTCCACTGTAAGAGTTACCTGAAGCTCGGCTTCCGTGATGGTCCAGGGCTTCCGAGATGACTGGGCAGTGCCAGTCTTTAGCCACTAAGCTTTGGAGATCTGGGAAGCAGTCAGCCAGAGAGCCTTGGCTTTTTGTTCCAGTAGGTCTAGGAGCAGCTGTAATCTGAGTTGGACAGTCCGACTTCCAGTGGGGTCCTGCATAGACAGGACAAGGCTTAGGAAGAATCCTGAGCTGTGGGCATTCCAAGGCCCAGTGGCTAGGCTTCTGGCATTTGAAGCAAGGTCCATGAGGAGGTTTTGAAGGAGTGTCTAGAGGCTGCAATTTTGTTGTTCTGAGGTTTTTGTGTGCCGCAGGCATGGCTGGGATTTACAGCGGAGGCAAGCAGTTGCAGCTTTGAAATATGTTGTTGCTTGGCTGCCTCTTCTCTATTGTTAAACACCTTGAAGGTGAGGTTAATTAAATCTTGTTGTGGGGTTTGAGGGCTGGAATCTAGTTTTTGGAGTTTTCTCCTAATGTCAGGAGCAGACTGGGTAATAAAACGCATATTAAGAATAAGATGGCCTTCTGGCCCTTCTGGGTCCAGGGCTGTAAAGCGTCGAAGGGCAGCCACCAAGCAGGCCATGAACTGAGCTGGGTCCTCATCCTTACCTTGGGTGGTTTCTTTAAGTTTTTCATAATTAACAGCTTTGTATGCTGCCTTTTTGAGCCCCTCAACTAGCCAAGAGATTACAAGAGACCATGTAATCTCGCCTAGCTATATCTTGGGAGCCTGTTTGGTATCTCCAATGGGGACCTTCCTGGGAAACTGCCCTGGTGCCTTCTTGGAGGCCTGGCTCATGACGCCGGCAGTCATCAGTGTGAGATTGGGTTAGGGTGTAAAATCTTTCTCGCTCATCTGGGGAGAGGGTAGAAGTCAGGATGACAATTTAAGTCACTCCAGGTTAAATTGTAGGACTGAGTTAAATGTTGAAATTCCTATATATATTTAGTGGGATGTGATGAAAAAGAGCCTAAATGCTGACTGATCTGGAAGAGGTCCAAAAAAAACACATGTACTCTGACTATGCCTTCAGCTCCAGCCACCTCTCTATGAGGAAATTATTGGGCCAGGTGGGAGAGAGCTAGTCATGGAACGAAGCTGTAAGCCAGACAGAGTGTTAGGAGGGGAGGTAATAGAAGGGTTATAGGGTGAGAGGGAGCGGAGGCTGTGGAAGAATTGGGACACGATTCAGTCTGGCAAGGAGCGGCCGGGAGAGGAGGAGAGAGGTCAGAGGAGTCAGTGGAAAAGGAGGATTCAGAGGACTCTGAGCTTGGGGTGGAGACCAAAGGAGTGGACAGGAGAGAAGGAAGGAAAATCTGGGACAAGTTTCATTGGGAGCAGAGACTAGGGAGGGAGCAAAGTGTAAAAAAGGCCTGGACATAAGGCACCTCATACCATTTGCCCAATTTTTGACAAAAATTATCTAGGTCTTGCAGGATAGACAAATCGAAAGTGCCATTCTCTGACCACTTGAAACTATTGTTGAGTTTGTATTGGGACCCAGAGGTATTACAGAAGAAAAAAGATGTTTAGGTTTTAGTTCAGGTGTTAGTCGAAGGGGTTTTAGGTTTTTAAGAACACAGGCTAAGGGGGACGAGGGAGGAATGGATGGCAGAAGGTTGCCCATAGTGGAGAAGGTAAGTTTAAAGAGGAAGGTACAGACATGGAGAAATGGAGGTGGGCAGCTACGAGGCTTCTAGTAGGTGTCCCTGACTGAGTCCTGTGCTATAATGTGGGTGAGCAGCCAAAGCAGGCATCCCTGCAATTGACCTGCCACCAATGGAGTGTGGGTGAACGATCAAGGCAGGCATCCCCACTATGATCAGACACCAAGGGAAGACTGTCTTCCCAAATCCGTGACCGACATCAGAGTTTTTGAGTTTATGGATAAAATGTGTCTCCTTTGTCTCTACTAGAGAGGAAAAAGAACTGGAATTGGAAGGATAGGGAGACTGAAGGGTAGTGAGAGAGGCTGGAGAAGAGAGTGAAGAAATTACTTACCCAATTTGAAATTGGTGAGATGTTCCTTGGGCTGGTCTGAGGACCCTCCTGGAGTGAGGGTGAGGACAGGGGGCCAGTCTCCCGAAGGAGTCCCCCATTCTGGGTTTCAGCACCAAATGTTACATGCATCTGTGTGAAGAGACCACCAAACAGGCTTTGTGTGAGCAACAAGGCTGTTTATTCACTTGGGTGCAGGCAGGCCGAGTCCAAAAAAGGAGTCAGCAAAGAGAGATATAGGTGGGGCAGTTCTATAGGATTTGGGTAGGTAGTGGAAAATTACAGTTACAGGTAGTTATCTCTTATGGGCCGGGGCGGTGGGGGGGGTGGGGGTTGGTCACAAGGTGCAGGGTGGGGAGATCATGAGACTCATTGTCCAGGGGAGGAATATCACAAAGTCGATTGATTAGTTAGGGTGGGGCAGGAACAAATCACAATGGCAGAATGTCAGCAGTTAAGGCAGGAACTGACTGTTTCACTTCTTTTGTGGTTCTTCAGTTGCTCTAGGCCATCTGGATATAAACATGCAGGTCACAGGGGTTATATTGGGTTAGCTTGGGCTCAGAGGCCTGACAGTTTTAGAGCAGGAGAAAAAGTTTAGTAAAAATTTTTAGAGCAGGAATGAAAGTAAAGTACAATTGGAAGAGGGCCAAGCAGGTGATTTGAGAGATTCAAGTGCATGGTTTGACCTTTGACTTGGGTTTTTATACCTTGGCATGCTTTGGTTGGGGGTGGGTGGGTGTTGCAACCCTTCTTCCCTGATTCTTCTGTTGGTGTGTGCTGTCCGCATGTACAGTGTTTTGCTAGCACTTGTGAGGGGCTGCAGACCCAGTGTGTTACTGAAATTGGGCACATGCTCACTTGTGGCATTTTTCCCTTACCATTCAAGTGCTCCTAGAGGGAGGTTTTATACCAGTTGAACTCTGTCCTTTTGCCCATTAATGTGCATGCTTGAGCCCATATACCCAACTCCTGAGATCTTATTGGGAAGCTGCGGATCACCAGTTTCAGGTGTTTTTATCTATTGGGAGATTGCCTTTCCTTGGCGCTGCTCATGCCTGACTATCTACTGTAACAATGTCAAATCTGAAACTATTCATCAATGAACTTTCATAATCTGTTATATTAAAGTTGATTGGTCTGTCTTACACTTCAAATTTTTTAAATTCATGCATGATTTTGTAACATCATGCAATGATCATTTAGAAAATATGAGTTCACTGAGTTATGCCAATTTTCCAACTGTTGACACATTTTATTATACAATATCCCAAAAAAATAACATTCTTACTATCACCAAAATTCTCGTCAGGAGAATCTTGAAGTATTGGGAAGGTGTCAAGTTCACAGTGACACAAGATTTTTAAGATTCGATTTTTGCTTTCAAGTGTATTATTAATTACAAAAATGCTTCTTTTCAAGATAACAGTAATACATTGTTACACAGCAGAAGCACTTTTTGCTTCATTAAGAATATTCATATGAGAATTCAGCTTTTAAAAAGTTGTGGTGTGCAGTAGTCAGAATACAGTGATTACTAGCAAATTTGGTGCCACGGGCTTGATGTGTGCTAAGGCACTATCAATTATATCCATCAGTACTTTTTACCATCTATACAAATGTTAATACACTGAAAAAGACAAATAACACCTCAGTATTATTGAAAACAAAATTTATGGTTGTGGGCCCCCGGAAAGGGTTTTGGCACTCACAGGAACTTTTAGACCACACTTTGAGAGCTGCTGTTCTATTACTCACATAAAATAAAAACAAAAGTGAAGTAAATTATTTAGCATATTATTAAAAGTTCTTTACAGTCAGTGTCTGACTCCTTTGAAACATTTTTGGATTTAGGGTCAAAAATCCACACACTATTATATACCAATATTATACAAATTACTATTGCATGTATTGTGATTCTTCCATCTCTTAAAGCAATATCCAGAATCATGTAGCAATGTGAAAAATTGATATCAGTTTCATGAATGTTATATCCAAACCTACAAATATATAATTTTGTAGTAATATGAATTGGTTAATATTGCTAAATATATATTCCTAAGGGGTCATATGTAACTATTGTGAATATCATATTAATTTGTGAGTACCCTGTAACCAAACTAATCCCTCTGGAATTGGAGCGCTAAGAGAAGCTTTGACACTATTGGGAAATGCTACTTAGCATAAGAATCTGGTGCATTCAAGCTGAGAGGAAAGATTTGAAAAATTAATTCATTTGTATTTTACTTAGATGTTTCCATCTCTCAGATCTCCCCAATGTCAAAGCAATAGCTCAAAAGTCAGCAGATACATCCCAGAAACCTTCAAGTCATTCAGGTGGAATCAACTTTCATTTCGAGATCACAGGGCATACATAGTGCAAGACATGCAAAGAAGTGTTTTGCTGGCCTGGATGGTGATAGTCATGAGAACAGATGTTTAGGATCACGGGTTATATTGTGATATTGTGTCAGTTCTGAACGCCTTGTTCCCAGGAACAAAGATCACCATGTGGTCTCAGATACATTTCTTTTCTAGTTTTGGTAACATTAGGGGCCTTTAAAGCATGGGGCCCACCTTTTTGAAAGGAGAACAATAAAAAGTTAATTGATGTACAATGGTCTTTTAAATGAGGATGAGGAAGCACTGGTATGTGTAGCATGGGGGATAATCAACCCAGAGGATAGAGGCACACTGAAGAAAACACACAATCCGATTCCAGTGCCAGCAGTTGAATACTACTGCCCAGGGGGTCCCAGAAATTGTGGATCAGTCTTTGGACTGGTGCCTTTTATTGTTTGGATTTATATGATGTTAGAGGACTCTGTTGACATCGACATTATTTGCAGACATTATTAAACCTCCCCCCCACAACACACACTAAAAACACTATAAAACTTGGCATGGTGAAAGTAATCACAACAACTTATGAAAACTGCTTACCATTTATGCATAATTACTATGCAGCAGAATGTTAAATAGACACATCGCTGAAGGTGCCGAATTAGCTTTTCTGCAGTTTTGATAACACTAAACTCTGTTCACATACACACAATTAACATCATTTATTGCACATGTCACATGGTTGTCTGCATAAAATAGAGTATGTATTCTCCGTGACTACATTATGTTCCCAATGTTTGTTTATCACCGTAGATATTTTGCCACAAAATTTAGGACTAGGTGGTTGAGAATGTATGTTTAGCTGTGGACCAAATCCATGATACCCTGGAAGTCCAATTGAGGCCCCTCAAATGTAAAAGAACAGCCAGGGTGGAGTTATAGATGAGCTGAGGGGTTTAGTAGAATAGTAAGATTTTATTGTCTTGGGTGTTGGCAGCAAAAGTGACTATGGTGGCCATGAGTGTCCACCTAAGTCCACATAAGCAAAACCTGCTCTGTGAACAAAGTCTCTTGAGACTTAGACTCTAAAACCAGTTCATCAGAACTAATACCAGAGAGAGCAATCCTGTGATGATGAAGTATTATTGTTATAGATAAGACCATACAGGACTTAAGGAGAAATGCATGCAGATAAAAAGACATGACAGATTTTTAATGAGAATGCTTTTAATTAATATTTTTTTGGTGTTGAGGGTGACACAGAGAAGGATTTTACTAAAATAATAAGAGAGGGATGAAGTTGTGGAAACAACACATTTGAGACTAGAAAGTGTAAAAATGGAGGACTTCACTTTTTCTCACTACAGATAATTCCAGCTACTGCTTATAAAAGCTGTCATTTTTCATTTCTTTAAATTTTCATTATAATCTTAAAGGCATTACTGGAAAATACCTTCTCCCCGTATAGGTCCATATGGCAGGAAATGTTTCATAAGTGGTTGTCCTTTTTATTAGAGTTGACTTCAGAAAATTATTTTAACCTGTATTCAAAAACGCTGTCATCATCTGTTTCTGTATCTGCCAGTATTTATTAGTCAGAGTTGTCCAGAGCAACAGAGCCAATATGGTATAGCTATACCTATAAAATCATCTTTCCTCTGCCTTTTTTTTTTTTTTTTCATTCTATCCAGGTCCCCAACTGATTGGATGGTGCCTGGCTGCATCAAAGCTGGATCTTTCCCACTCACTCCAGCGACTCACACACCAATCTCCTCTGGAAACACCCTCATAGACACACCCAGAAATAAAGCTTTACCAGTTTTCCAGGTGTTCCTGAATCCAGTCAAGTTAACACTTAAAATTAACCATCACAAGTCCATCGCTTGTCAACTTGGCACCAACACACATCTCTGTAAACTGTACTTAGTCTCCAAATAAAGACAATAACAAGGTAATAGTCCCACCTAACCTGATACAATTATCCTGTGGCTCATGCTTGTAAATCCAGCACCTTGGGAAGGTGAGGCGGGCAGATCACCTGAGTTGGGGAGTTGGACACCAGCCTGACCAACATGGAGAAACCCCGTTTCTACCAAAAATACAAAATTAGCCAGATGTGGTGGTGCATGCCTGTAATCCCAGCTACTCGGGAGGCTGAGACAGTAGAATCACTTGAACCCAGGAGGTGGAGGTTGCAGTGAGCAGAGATCATGCCATTGCACGCCAGCCTGGGCAGCAAGAGTGGGACTCTGTCTCGAAAAACAAAACAAAACCCCACTAATCCCTTACCCAGAAGAGGAGGTAAAGTCCTTGAAAGATGTTTACTTGTCTCCTGATATCCCATAACTTAAACTTAAAAATAACAATACTTAAATACTGATATAAAGTCAATATATCTTATGTTAAATGATTGAGAGGAATGAAAACAAACATACTTGTTTAATATATGTATATATACATACAAATGTATTCTTAACAAAATAGGGAGAAATATGACAATTACAGTCCTCATTTCTGTAACTGGTCACATGGTCATAACTGGTATTTATAGCTACTTTCTTCCAATATCCATTCTGTATTCCCTTTGCCTTCAACAAGCACCTCATCTGGTCATGGTTCTTTACCTGGTGGGGTGAACCTTCATTCCTGAAGGGCCTGGGTCAATTGTAGTACTGCTTGGATTGGGTTGTTGTAATTTCCCATTGACTTTAATCACAGGGTTTGGTAATACTAAGAGATGCCCTAAGGGATCTTCTGTATTCCAGACATACTCTCCCTTAACCCCAATGTGGAGTACTCATCCAGTTTCCCCTTGGTAATCTGGATCAATTTCCCCAGCCAACACAGTAATTCCCTTGTTTGTCTGTTGACTCATAGGCATGAGGATCCCAAAGTGACTGGGTGGCAGTCTTAACTTCCAGTTGAATGGAATCATTGTTGTGTCTCCTGGTGGCAGCACTCTTCTCTGGTGCTAAGACCTGTAGGCCAGAAAAGCATAAAGTCACAGGAACAGGAAACAACATTTTGCTACTGGGTCACTAAGGATAAGGGTGAGTGGTGCCACTCCCATTTCTACCCCTTGATTCCTGGAACTGTGAATCCTGGTTATGGGAGAAAGAGTACCATATATTGGATACTGGTTCAGAGGATATATAACTTTATGGAGAACCTCGTCCCAGCCCTGTAAAGTATTATCACCTAGTTGATGCTGTAACTGTGACTCAAAATGCCATTCATCAAGCCAGTTGCTTCAGGACAATGGGGAGCTTGGAAAGGTCAGTGAACTCCGTGAGCATGAGCCCATTGCTGCACATTTTTGGCTGTGAAGTGAGTTCCTTGGTCAGAAGCAATGCTGTGTGGAATGACAAGAAAATGGATAAACATTCTATAAGTCCACAGATGGTCGTTTTGGCAGAAGCATTGCATACAAGGAAGGCAAATCTATATCCAGAGTAAGTGCCAGTAAGAACGAAATGTTGCCCATTCCATGATAGAAGTGGAAGTGGCACCATTTGCCATTATCCCTATTGACCCAGTAGCAAAATGTTGCTTCCTGTTCCTGTGACTTTATGCTCTGCTAGCCTACAGGACTTAGCACCAGAGAAGAGTGCTGCCACCAGGAGACACAACAATGATTCCATTCAACTGGAAGTTAAGACTGCCACCCAGTCACTTTGGGCTCCTAGGCCTATGAGTCAACAGGCAAACAAGGGAATTACTGTGTTGGCTGGGGAAATTGATCCAGATTACCAAGGGGAAACTGGATGAGTACTCCACATTGGGGTTAAGGGAGAGTATGTCTGGAATACAGAAGATCCCTTAGGGCATCTCTTAGTATTACCAAACCCTGTGATTAAAGTCAATGGGAAATTACAACAACCCAATCCAAGCAGTACTACAATTGACCCAGGCCCTTCAGGAATGAAGGTTCACCCCACCAGGTAAAGAACCATGACTAGCTGAGGTGCTTGCTGAGGGCAAAGAGAATACAGAATGGATATTGGAAGAAAGTAGCTATAAATACCAGTTATGACCATGTGACCAGTTACAGAAATGAGGACTGTAATTATCATCAGTATTTCCTCCCTATTTTGTTCAGAATACATTTGCGTTTAATAATATCAAGATATTAAATAAATATATTTGTTTTCATTCCTCTCTTAATCATTTAACATATGATATATTGACTTTAGGGGCCCAGCGCAGTGGCTTACGCATGTTATTCCAGCACTTTGGGAGGCTGAGGTGGGCAGATCACTTGAGGGCCGTAGTTGGAGACCAGCCTGGCCAACATGGTGGAATCCTATCTCTACTAAAAATACAATTCAGCTTCTCGGGAGGCTGAGGCACGAGAATCACTGGAACTCAGAAAGTGGAGGTTGCTGTTAGCTGAGATCATGCCACTGCACTCTCGCCTGGGCAACACAGCGAGACTCTGTCTCAAAAAAAAAAAAAAGATATATTGACTTTATATTGTTAATTTTACATCATAGTTTTTAAGTTATGAGATATCAGGAGACAAGTAAACATCATTCAAGAACTTTACCCCCTCTTCTGGGTAAGGGATTAATGTGTTTTTTATTGTATGCAGGATAATTGTATCAGGTTAGGTGGGACTATGACCTTGTTATTGTCTTTATTTGGAGATTAAGTTCAGTTTACAGAGAGGTGTGTAGATTATGTACAGACAAGGGGTGGACTTGTCATGGTTAATTTAGGTGTCAGCTTGACTGGATTGAGGAATACCTGGAGAAGTGGTAAAGCATTATTTCTGGGTATGTGAGGGTTTTTCCAGAGATGAGAGTAATTAACCTGCCACAAGGTAGCTGGCTGATCCACCCGAGCAATGATGCTGTATCAAGGGCTCAGTGTGGGTCTCGGCTGCTGGCAGATTGAGCCCTCAGAGGTGACTGTAGCCAGGTCAGCTTTGCTAAGTGGAAGTCTGTGTTGCTGTACTCATACATGTCTTCCATCTCTGCCACCCTGGGCACTTCGTTCTTGAGCCCATTGGATGATGGTAAGGGTAGCTGGGGAAAGAGAGTGACTAGTATCCACAGAATGGGTCATCCCATCTCCTTGATTATTAGTCCTCCTCTGCTGAGGTCACTGTTTGGTGAGCATTGACAAAGGACATAATTATCTTCACATCTTTTGCCCACTCAAGTCCATCCGCATATCTCTTCCCCAAATTTGTTTGTCATCAATTTTCCAATTATGTTTCTTTCAAGTCTCTGACCATCTGGCCAAACCAATGGTTACAGTTCATGAATTGTTATATAATTACACGTCTGGCCATTTCTCCTTCCAAGCAAAGTGCACAACCTGGTGTACTGCCCAAAGTTCTACACACTGAGATTTCTCTTCGCCGCTATCCTCTAAAGATGTCCCACAAAGGGATGGTATTGCTGAAACTGTCCACTTTTGGATGGTGCCTGCATATTATGCAGAACCACCTGTAAACTGGGACCTCTATCAGTTGATCATAGGATACTCCCCATTAAACATTCCATAACAAAGTCACATTCAAAATCAAGAGGAAAAAGGATAAGAGAAGGTGTTAATAAGCCAGTCCAGGGAGGGCTAAGAAAACAAAAGGAATCCTGGTTTGAGCCAGATGGTCTGTCAGCCTTGCAAGTCCTTGAAGTGGCAGAGCTTTTGGCTGCAGACACCCAATTTCTTATTGTAAGTGATTGCAAGACAGTGTCATTAAGGCAGCCATTTGGAGCTGCTGAAGGCCCGATCTTTTACAGTCATAGAGTCCTCTGATGATGAGAACTGACAGTGGAAGGCTGTGCTTGTTTGTGTCTTTATCTCATTGGATGTGGTCTTTATTTTTTTATTTGTTTATTAAACAAAACATCTTATCCTTGTTCGCAAAGTGCCCTGTGAAATATAAAATGAAGCCTTTTTTTAAGATGGAATTAACTATGTCAAGGGTGCTCTATGCAGGTTCCCACTGTAAGGTCCAACCTACAGAAAAGCACAATCATAGCACTGTTCAGGGATGCTGGGGCTCCCCCCACACATCTGTTTCTCAAAGTATTTGGTGAAAGGTACATCTTCTGGACCCTCCCAGTGTGGGTTAGTAGGTTTTAAGTGACAAATCCGTTCTAGCATTCCAATCTTTTAACCCTTTCTTCTACATTAACCCAAGGGAGATGGGGGATCTCCAGCTTGTCCTCGTGAGCCATCTTTTGATCCAAGTTTCAGGTGAAGAGGAGAAAATATAATTTCTTTTCTCAACCCTCATAAATTTGTAGATGGGACACTTTTGTCACAAAAGACGGAAAAGGAAAAAAACAAACATTTATATATATATATATATATATATATATTTATTTTTTGAGATGGAGTCTCACTCTGTCACCCAGGCTGGAATGTAGTGGCACAATCTCGGCTCACTGCAACCTCCGCCTCCCGGGTTCAAGCAGTCCTCCTGCCTCAGCCTCCCGAGTAGCTGGGACTACAGGCACCCTCCCACCACACCTGGCTAATTTTTGTACTTTTAGTAGAGATGGGGTTTAACCATATTGGTCAGGCTGGTCTTGAACTCCTGACCTCAGGTGATCCACCTGCCTCGGCCTTCCAAAGTGCTGGGATTACAGGTGTGAGTCACCATGCTCAGGCTCTTTTTTTTTTTTTTGAGATGGAGTCTTCTTCTGTCACCCAGGCTAGAGTGCCGTGGCGATATCTCAGCTCACTGCAACTTCTGTCTCCCGGGTTCAAGTGATTCTTTTGCCTCAGCCCCTCAAGTAGCTGAGATTACAGGTACGTGCCACTATGCCTGGCTCATTTTTGTGTATATATATACACGCACATATATGTGTGTGTGTGTGTGTGTGTGTTGGTTGTGTGTGTGTGTATATATATATATATATTTTTTTTTTTTTTGGTAGAGACAGGGTCTTACCGTGTTGGCCAGGCTGGTCTTGAACTCCTGACCTCAAATGATGCACCCACCTCGGCCTCCCAAAGTGGTGGGATTACAGGTGTGAGCCACCATGCCCGGCCAAACCAAGCATTTTAATTTAAGCATGCAATGTGTATTATGCAGGGGGAAATATCAGTTCAAAAGTGTCTCTCAGATGGCGGCTTAGGGTCTCAGCTTAGATAGCATATCTAATAAAGAACAATAAATTTAGAAGCAACAAGACAAAGGAATAAGCAACTTTTCCTAAAAGGTGAGAAAACTATGAGACAGTAGTCAAGTTTGCTCCCAGAATCCTCTGGCCCTGCTGGTGCCAATGTCTGAGCTGATAAGCAAGAGAGAATTGATATCTCTGTCTTTAGGTAGAAAGGGGAGGCAGAAGCCCCCCTGCATCCTTTTCCCTGGAATTTTATGGCGTGCCAAAGGTAAGAAAGAGCAGCTCAGATAGCTCTTTCTGTAACTATTGCTTTCCATTTGCCTCTGGCTTAAATATATTTTTGTCAAGAAGGTATATTTTGGGGCGAAATATTCTGGTTTCCTTCACAGCCATCCAATCAGCCAAACTGCTAGCACCTTTCCTAACTCCTCTAACTGCAGCATGCAATGCACGATCTCTGCTTAGTGGGCTTGTATTAATAACTTTGGCCTGATCCAATTTTATGTTCCTTCCACCATTATTCCATACCATTAATATCCATTTGTACACATATTCCCTGGATATCTGCTCTCATAAATTAGAAAACTCAAGTAGTTCTTTTGGAGTGTGGTGCACCTCCTCATGGGTCACACTTTGTCCCTCTTATGGGCCTGCTGGGAGTTGAGTCCAGATATAGGTCTAGAAGCAAAGAGGGGTGGGGGAGGGGTGAATCAACATTGCCTTACATAGCAATTGCCTCAGCAGAGGCCATTACCCTTTTCTCAGGCTATGCAGAGTCAATCCCTGAGGACAGAGGTGGAAAGGCCGTGTCACTATGGACAGGGATGCTGGTGCCACTGGGGGTGGGGGTAGGGAGGCCACTTTGTTTGCTGGCAAACAAGACTCATCAGAATTTAGGAGCTCAATGTCCCAACTTTATCAGGGTCTTCTCACAAATTTCTATTTACAGGATCCCATTCTTGCGCAACTGATGTCCTCACTATGAGACTGAGAGTTCAACTTTTGTTGTAACTCAGCCAATCACCTGACAGTGGCTTGTGTTTGATTTTCAGCAATTTCAGGCCTGTGGCTATAGGAGAGAAGATGTTACCTTAGGGCACACTTAGAAACTCTTAGGCTATTTATGTGGAGCTGGAGCTAGAAATTTGAATCCCTGGGCTCATCTTTTTCTTACATTACTGTGTCCAGTGACATTAGAAGCAGCCAACCATCCTCATTATATTCCTTGGTTTTTCACAAATGTTTGAAAGTATGATATAGAGAGTTACCAAGTCCCATGCCTCTTATAAGTAGTTGATTAAAAGTATCAAATGTAGATATTTTGTGTGTCTCTATAAACAGTTCATGCCACGGACTATCCAGTGCTCTCTGTACTACTTGAAGTGGAGTTTGTAGAATTTTTAGGTCGAATCAAATCAGAAAGCCAATTCCAGAAAACCCCCAAACCAACAAAGGAAACTCATCCTTAAAATTCTGTTCCTCCAGAAATGGGCCTGGTACCAATATCTGTATTAGTCAGGATTGTCCAGAGAGAGAGAACAAGTAGGATATATGTATATAGCTAGCTAGCTAGAGGTAAATATAGAGACAGAGATACTTAAGAAGGGATTTATTCAGGGAATTAACTAATGCTATCATAGAGGCTAAGACATCCTTCCAAGGGCTACCCACAAGCTAGAGACCCTGGGATAACAAAATCTGGCTCAGTCCAAGTCTAAAAGCCTCAGAACCAAGGAAGCTAATGATGTAATTCTCAGCCTGAGGCAGAAGGCTCTGGTGTAAGTCCCAGAGCTTCAAATGCCAGAGAACATGGAGCAGTCCAAGGACAGGAGAACAAGAGTGTCCCATTTGCAGGGAGGGAGAATGAGAGAAAGAGAGATAGAGACAGAGAGAGACAGAGGAAGAATGAGAGAAAGAGAGAGAGAGAGAGACAGCGGGAGAGAGAGGCTTTTTTCTGCCTTTGTGTTCTATGCCCAGCTAATTGGATGATGCCCAGCCACATTAAGGGTGGATCTTTCTCACTCACTCTACCAACTCACATGCCAATCTCCTTTGGAAACACCCTCACAGACACACCCAGAGATAATACTTTACTAGTTCTCTAGGTATTCGTCAATTCAGTCAAGTTTACACGTAAAATTAACCATCACAGACAATTATGATTGGGATTTGACCTTTGACCTGGTGTCCTATCTTGCCCCTTGAGTAGAGGAAAATGGATTGTGGGAGAAAGTGTAAGCTAAATAAAGGGCATTTGAAGAAGCAGATGTGGCAGTTAGATGAAGCACAATTTAATAAAATTAGATGTGCAAGTATGCATGCATTTTTGCTAATGATATTCTGAGGAATGCAAAGTAAATTTATTTTACCTACATTTTGACTGAGAAATGAAGATATTAGCAGGGAGCTATGAGAAGCAGGTAATATTAAAAGCAAATGCATTTTAAATTTTTCTTTGTTATAGTTCCATGGTTGTTAAAAGAGCAAGGCTTTTCAAATCATAGCCTTAATTCAAAGAAGTTTAATTCTGGATGGCTAATGGGAACTGACTCAGTTATTTCTTTTTTCCAGTGGTTTATAATTATTGTTTTTGAAATTACTTTTGAAGCTAAGCTCTTCCCACAGTGCTCTCTGGGTAATTAGTTTTACCATAGATTCAGGTGGCAAATCTCTATATATTACTGTTCTGAATATAATCAAGAGAAATGTGGTTAAATTTTTTTGTTATTGTGACATTTTCAAGGAATAATTTGAGTTTGTCTGAAATAGTGCACTCATTCAATCACTCAATGTCTTATTTGGGTCAGGCCCCTCAGAGCGGAGCCTGGGCTGAGGACTCATAGGAAACAGCAGCAAATTGTACTCCCACGATGCAGTCATTGGCTGCAGGCTGCCCAAGGGAGATACAAACGCCCAGTCACTTCCGTCTCCTGCACGAGGTGGCAAAACAGCTCCAGGAGCCCCAGAGCAGTGCTCCAAAGATGGATTGGATGTGTGGGGCCATTGGAACCAAAAGCACAGAAAGGGATACACAGAAACAATACAAGGGTAACGAAGATGTGATGGGATCGGGAAGGAGCATCCATGGTGTCCGCTGTACTCAACCAATATATTGAGCACCCACCGTATGTTGAACAGTGTTCAAAGCCCTGGGGATTTGGTGGAGTATAAGCCAGGAGGGCTTTTATGCTAGTGGGAGAGATGGTTAATATCATAAGTAAGCTAATATATGAATAATGTATTAATAGCATGATGATCCATGCTATGAAGAATAGGAAGCAGTACAAGGGAATAGAGAATGATTAGGGGTGCTATATTAGACAGGGTAGTCAGGATAAGTTAAATAAACAAATTCTATGAAAAATGTATTTGGGTTTCCATGGGGCTCTTATCCTTTGGGAAGTACTGGCATTGTGTATTGTTTCTTCCTAACCCTGGGAACTTCTTTCACATGGAACTCATAGAAGGGAAGTGTGCCTCCTAATTGAATAAAACTATCACAATAGGTATTCTTGACATAGGAATAACAAACTTGAAGTAAAAGGCATTTTTCTACCCTCTGCATCTATTTCTAAATGTTCTGAAGTCAAATATTTGGGGAAGCAAAGAAAAAAGAAAATTAGATTTGTATGTTAAGAATTCTGGTAATGTATGTTGGTAAGCATCTCAACTCTGATTAAGAATATTGAGAAAATCTAAGTTATTTAGGGGAAAATGGATAGAAAAGAAGGAGGAAAACACAGTCATCTGAGTTATAACATAAAACTATCTTTGATGTTTTTAACTGAAAATCCAAGATAATCTAAAAAGACACAGTAGACTTTCCAAAGAAAGGTATGTGATGAGGTCATAGTGTTGCAGAGATGACAGTCAAAGTCAGTTATTGGATGTTATGTTGCAGAGGTGACTAGGCTCTTGTCACTGTTTCATGCTGAAACTCACAAATGACTGCCAATCTATGGACATCTGGGTTTATGTTTGTGGGAATTCTTACTGGGAAGTGTTGTTTTACAAATTCTTTCTCCTGATTATTTCATCTGATGCAACTTCTGGTAACCTCATTCAACTATCTTCTTACTGTCCCCCAATTTATCTGGTCTTTTGCACCAGAAGGATGGACAGGAGGTGGTGGTGGAAGAAGCCAAATAGAATTTGCTAGCAGGAATAGAAGGTGACTCATTTTCTCCCTTCCTTTCTTACTTATTCCCCATGGTAAATGTTCCAGGACTTTTCCAGTAGAAAAGAGAGGAGATGAGACATAAGTTATAATGGTTCCACTGTGTAATTTTTAGTAGGTAATGAATGCTTCACAGCTTTGTTTTATTAGAAAATATACATGCTATGTTAATAAAATGGGTTGTGGCGTTTGACATTTCATTAATGAACATTAAATATCATTATCAAAAGGCTCATAATTCATTATAATTTTAAAATTAAACATGAGCTTATCAAATAATTTAATCTAGTAATGTTGAGATGAATTGTGGGGCAATGTTCTTCAGTGCATACTGTTTTATTTTATTTATTTTTATTTTTATTTTTATTTTTTTGAGACAGTCCCACTCCGCCACCCAGGCTGGAGTGCAGTGGCGCGATCTTGGTTCGCTGCAACATCTGTCTCCTGAGTTCAAGTGATTCTCATGCCTCTGCTTCCTGAATAGCTGAAATTACAGGTGTGCACCACCACGCCTGGCTAATTTTTGTAGTTTTAGTAGAGACAGGGTTTCACCATGTTGGCCAGGCCAGTCTCAAACGCCTTGCCTCAAGTGATCCACCTGCCTTGGCCTCCCAAAGTGCTGGGACTATAGGCATGAGCCATGGCACCAGGCCTGTACTATTAAAACACACACACACACACACACACACACACACAACTGTTAATGGACAATGAAATATGTAACAGTGTCTTGCTTTATTTTGTGCTGCTAAAACAGAATACTTGAGACTGGATGATTTGTAAAAACCAGAAATATATTTTCTTGCAGTTCTAGAGGCTGGAAAGTCCACGAACAAGGCATCTGCAGGGTCAGTTGTCTGGTGAGAGCTGCACACCAGAGTGGCACTTGGAGTGCGGGATGATGAATTTAGATTGGGGTGGTTAAAAAAGATTCCTCTGAGGAGGCAACATTTGAGATAAAAGGAGAATGATGGGAACCCAGCCTTGTGAAGCTTGAGGGAAGAACTTTCCAAGCAGAAGAAATAGCTTGAACAAAGGTCCCTATAGCAGGAACAGGCTTGGTGTGTTCAGTATTCCATGATGGGAAAAATGTACATTTATATCACTATTAGCTTTTAAAATCATCTTTAAATTATTATATCATGTCTGTAGTTGGTATGTAGATAACACAGTGAGGTGCCAACCAGTGAGAATCATATTAAGGGGACAGGCCAACCAGACATAGAAAGATGGGCACCATTTTATAAGAGGTGTTAAAGCATCATTGGAAAACACTTGGAACGTGGCACTCCTAAACTCAGGTCTCCATGTACAAGTCCTTCTTTAAGTATCGAAGCTTAGGGACCAATGCAATGGTGAGGTATCTGATGGCAGTGAAGTCTCTGAAGTCTTTTTGGTGCTCCTTGTCAACTGCTTTCCCAACAGCTTCTGCCAGTAGGATCCAAGGATGCAAGGATCCAACCCCAGTTGGAGCTATCATACCCTGGGAAGGAAGGAATGAGTTACAGAGCATGGAGGCTGAAGAGCTTGTGAGTGATTTTCACTCTGTTGCTCAGCCTTTTTTCCCTCCCTGCTGGGTGTGGCAGCCAGAATTTAGTCAGAAGTGCAACCCATGTGAGGAGCTCGTGGCAAACCCTCAACTGCTTTATTTAGCAGCAGACCTCACTGAGGCTGGGGAGGAGGAAGGATGGGGCTGGCTGCTCTGCTTAACTGCACATCATCCTTTTTTTTTTTTTCATTGCCATTTACCTCATGGCCCACCTTGTTTCCAGATCCTGCAGCTTTTGAGCTAAAGATTTTTCTGGAGCTCTGTTGCAGAAGGCAACTTACTTAACAGAATGATGGCTCTAGTTGGCTTTCCTTTAATCTGATCCTAGATTTTTCATATTTTCCAAAAAGCCTCAAAGTTTCTGGAGTAAAATGGTGTCTGTGGCAGAGACTGCTGATTGTCTACTCCCAAATATCTCCCCTTTAATAAGAGAACCCCAAATTTCACATGACTGCTAAGCTAAACAAACAAGCAAAAAATCCACAAAAGAACAACAACCCTACATTCGCCAAATTCTTTGCAGTCAGATATGACCCTGTAACTAAGTTCTGACCAATGAAATATAAGCAGAAATTATGTGTGGGAGTACACACTAACATCTTTAAAAGAGAGAGAACATGGCCTCCTTTCTTTTTTATTCATCTTTCTGCCTGAGATATGAATGCAATAGCTGAAGCTCTAGCAATCACATTGAACCACAAGGAAGAGGTTCACACTCTGAGAATGGTGGAGGTAAAAACTGGAAGGAGCCAGGGTCTGTGATAATTGCCATAACTGCTCTGAAATGCTTATTTCTAGATTTCTCCTATGTGAGAGAAAAAGAAACTGTTTTGTTTAAGGTACTGTCATTTTGTGTTGGTTTTATAGCCAAATCTAATTCTAACTGATATAGTTCCCTTTTTGTTTTTTAAGAACCTATTCAGAATTACACACACACACACACACACATGCACACATACAATGTGTGTATATATATATATATGCATACATACATATATATGTATGTATATATAGAGTGCATCTATATATATGTAATGTCATTTCACTGGGAAGTGAGGAAAACTTCTTGAAATGGAAACTTGCATGCAAAGATTGTCTCAAAAAGAATGAAAAAATTACTTGAATCATGAGTTTGTATTTTTTCTTCATAATTTTTTCATCCTCCTATATCCTTACATAGTAAGTGCTTAATAAATCTTTTGAATTTGAAAACACTGCAGACTTATCTTTATTATAAAATATAATTTTTAAAATATTAAAAGTTACATAATGAAAACAATTTTAGACTTGGATTCAGAAGATGTGGTAGATGGTGGTGGTGCTTGGCCCAGAAGTCCATTACCTGGCCATGGTACCCATCTTCCAGGTGCTGTAGACTCAATGAGTATAAGCTCCTTGCCCAGAGATGCAGCTTCCATCCACCCGGGGTGGGGTGGGGTTGGAGGGCTACAGGCAATGAATGGTTGATAAAGGGATATAAAAACCTCACTCTCTTGTCTCAAGGCAGGAGAAATTTGTAGAGCACTCATGCTCCAGAGCTTCCATGGCATCAGGCTAGTGATAAACTCTAGCTGACCCATATCTTAGCCCAGCCCCTTCCCCTGTCCTATTCTACCTCCCTCACGCACATACAGGTTTTCACTCCCTCAATAAGTTACTTGCATGAGAATCCTCATCTCAGGCTCTGCTTCCAGGAAACTGGACCTAAGAGGGAAGATGTAGGTGGCTGTCTCAATTTTGCTGTATAGCCTTAGGAAAGCCACTGGATTTTTTGAGTCCTTTTCTCATAAATCAGAATCAAGAGAATAATAGGCTTATAGGCTTTTTATGAGGCTTAAATGAAATAATTATATGTAAAAGCATTTTTCTGGGCAAATATATTGTTAATAACTAGTATTTAGAAAAATAGGATGTAGTTGTGAACAAACTTTCATAGAAATAGATTTTAGGCATCAAGTACTTGTGCTTTATGGTAACTCTTCATATTTTTACTACTGGGTATGCTGTTTCATCTATAACTTACTATACTGTATGTATATAATGCTAGTGCTTAGTCACCAATTTGTTCCTTGCTGATTGCTTCTCAATTGTATTCATCAGTCTTATCAATATTTACGGAAATTTGTCATCATTTTTTTCTACATATGTTTGACAAATAGTTATTAAATTTTTATTTTTTTGAGATGGAATTTCGCTCTTCTTGTTCAGGCTGGAGTGCAATGGCATGATCTTAGCTCACTGCAACCACCACCTCTCAGATTCAAGTGATTCTCCTGCTTCAGCCTCCTGAGTAGCTGGGATTACAGGCACCTGCCACCACGCCCGGCTAATTTTTCTATTTTCAGTAGTGATGTGGTTTTGCCATGTTGCCCAGGTTGGTCTCGAACTCCTGACCTCAGGTGATCCACCTGCCTCGGCCTTCCAAAGTGCTGGGATTATAGGCATGAGCCACCACACCTGGCCCTAAATTTTTTATGTTACTCAGAAGCAGAACATTATTGCAAGACTCACAGATTTCAATGTTTTATTTCTGTGAAAGCCTTCTGGCAGCTCATGGCCAAGAATCTGACAAAGCTGGTGCCATGGTCAGAATGTGTCCCCCTGCTCCTCTGGAATTCATGTGTTGAAATCCTAAGCCCCAAGGTGATGGCATCAGGAGGTGGGGCCTTTGGGAGGCTCTGCTCTCATGAATGGGATAAGTGCCCTCATCAAAGAGATCTCAGAGAGCTGCCTTGACCCTTCTACCACGTGAGGATATAGGGAAAAGTTGCCATCTATGAACCAGGAAGCAGGCCCTCACCAGACATTGAATCTGCTGGTGCCTTGATCTTGGACTTCCAGCCTCTAGAACTGTGAGAAGTAAATTTCTGTTGTTTGTAAGTCACCCAGTACAAGCTAGTTTATTGTAGCAGCCCAGATGGACTAAGACAGGTAGGCCTCAGAACAACCTAGGCAATTATATTGCCAAAGGCCTAGGAGTAGCACAGTTGGTTCATTCATGACTTGGCTCTATTTGCAACTGGTGTCCTCATCTACCTGCGCCCCTACCACATGCTTCGTGCCACCAGAGTTCTCAGCCTGAATTCATGCCACCTCCATGTTGCTAGGCCATGAACCCTCCCCTGGCCACCCATCTCTGTCCTCACCCTTTAAGTGTGAGGGGAGATTCAAGTAAGGAGGGTGGGAAAGAATACCTGGGAAATAATATCACCCTGCACTTAAACATCATCCTGTGGAAAATACCCAGCTAGACCACTGCCTTGCTTTACCTGAGATGAGAGCTGAGCAGACTGTAAACCAAAAATAAAATTCCAAGGCCCCCTGCAATCATCTGAATGGACTGCCTCCTGGCCAGGGCACTCTAGCATTTAACCTGAAACACCGGTTCAGGCCATGACAGGAAGTGGGGGTTGAACATCCATTATACCCCTCCAGCATTATCATCAACACCAACCTTAAGTCTGATAAGACACATGTACAGTCTATTCTCTCCAAAGCCTGCTCCTTGGCTTTAGGAGGCTTCATTTGCAATGATAAAACCTAGGTCTCCACAACCCCTTCTTATAATCCAGACCTTTCTTTCTACTAATAATAACTCCTTCAACTAACTGTCACTCAGAATACCTATGACCTGGAAGCCCCCCACCCTTTCCAGATGGAACAAATGTAAATCTTACATGTATTGATTGATGTATTATTATGTGTCCCTAAAATGTATAGAAGCAAGCTGTATCCCAACTGTCTTGGGCACATGTTGTCAGGACCTCCTGAGGCTGTGTCACAGGCATGTCCTTAACCTTGGCAAAATAAACTTTCTAAATTGATTGAGACTTGTCTAAGATGCTCTTGGGTTTACAAGACTAACAACAAACCCTCAACATTCATTTGTCTCAAAGCTTTTCTTTTTCACAAAGGAGATGCCATCAAGAGTGTGAAAGAAAAGGCTGGGCATGGTGGCTCACGCCTGTAATGCCAGCACCTTGGGAGGTCAGGGTGGGCAGATCACTTGAGGTCAGGAGTTCAAGACCAGCTAGCCAACGTGGTGAAACCCCGTCTCTACTTAAAGAAAAAAAAAAATACAAAAACTAGCCGGGTGTGATGGCACATACCTGTAATCCCAGATACTTGGGGGGCTGAGGCAGGAGAATAACTTGAACCCAGGGGATGGAAGTTGGGGTGAGCCAAGATTGACCCACTGCACTCTAGCCTCAGCAATAGAGCGAGATTCTGTCTCAAAAAAAAAAAAAAAAAAAAAAAAAAAAGAAAAAAGAAAAAAGAAAAAGAAAACAGAAAAAAAAATGTGGAAGAAAGGGCAAGAAAGAAACATTAGCATCTGGGCATGAATGTGACTTCCTGACTCTATGGAAGGAAAAATTACGACGACTTTGGTAAATATCTTCTTCCTCATTATGGGTTTCAACTGTGTGTGAAAATTAACGTTAGCCCCTGAAGAACGTGTGGAAGAACTTGGTGTAATGCGTCCCTCTTTAGATCAACAGGTGTTAACTAAATGGGAGAGTGTCCTCAGCTTTCAGATGAGTCCTCAGCAGGAGGTTGGCTGGAGGGCTAGATACTTGCCCTGGACAGCCCCTCCTTGCCCAATCTCTGACTGTTCAAAAGCACATGGCGGCATCAACAGATGTGGTTGATGGTCTTACTGAAGCCCCTAATGAAAGGCCCAGGTAAGGGGACATGATCTAGTAGGGGAGGGGAGATGCATTCTACATTGAGGAAGGATCCTTCTGGGTGAGAGGCACAAATTTCCAGAAGGTGGTGGAAGTTTTCCTCCTGAAAACTAGAAGCAAGAATCTCTTTGAAGGTGAGCTGTGGGTGTGAGGAGATTGGAGTCAGGTTATAAACAGGTTGCTTCTGAGTCCAAGCAGGAACCCTGTTGTAAAGAGTTAACATCTCCAGTGCTTGCTGCCTTAGGATTCTGAAGAAAGCCAAATCTAGCACTTAGCTTAACTTTTCCTTGTTTTCTTTTAAAATTACCTTGACCCTTCAGTAAAGAAGTTGTCCCAAACAGGCTGGTGTAGGTGGATTGGGGAAGCAGATTGCAGAGTCAAGGTAGCAAAAGGGAAGGTCAGTAATTGTGTCTGCAGAGAAGCATCAGTAACTTGTGGGCGTCCCACTTCCTGGGATTTGAGTTTAGGAGCAGTGGCGCCGTGAATGGGACTCTTGGAAGACAGAAGAGCACCATGAGGTCCTGAGACAGAGCTCTTTGTCTGGGGAACTTCTCAAATCCTCACTCTTCTGTCAAAACATTGTGTGGGAGAGAGTGGGAGTGCAGAAAGTAGGATGGATAAATTAGAGTAGAAAGTATAGTTGATTGATAACAAGATCACTTGAACTTTATGATTAAAACCTTAAGCCTTAAGACTGTCATTCTGGTGTCATTTGGACATTAACCAAGACTTAGGTAAGAAAGGATGTATTCAGGAGGGAGGAACTTGATTGTGCTTCAGGAATCATATCTCCTGGGACGTTACTCACTTCAAGCATGAGGCAGTCCTTTGATGGCAATAGCAAGTTTTACTCCCTGAAACCAAGGAAAGCTAAGTGTGTAATTGGCCTCCATGGTTAGTAGCAGGAAAACGTGGCTATATTTAATGTATAAATCATGTATTTCTGCCTGTCCTCCCAAAGGAGGTCCTTTTCCTTAGAATAAGAATGCTCCAAAGAGCATGTGAATACATTTAACAGAATGAGATGCAATCAGAGGTGATTAAAAGCATCAGTGATGCTGATTGCAAGTCAGGTCAACAAGGAAGTATGTTTCCTTTAAATACATAGGAGTTGCTACTGTAATAGCCTTGGCATCTATTTCTACCTGTTAGTGGATTTGATGCACAGTCATTCACAATGAAGTCCTATTTTAAAAACTACAGTCACAGTAGTCAATCATTACAAACACTACCTACTGCTCTTGATTCACAGTAACTGTCTAGCAAAACCCTGGATAAATTCAACTCTGCTTGACACCTGTGCAGCTGATTGTGGCAGGTGAGCAACACACCACCACCCTGATGTCAATTGAATTAATGGCCATAAACCTCAAGTGGGCCTTTAACGCCACACTTCTCTATTCACTCTTCCACTTTCCTGGAAGAGTGAATTTACTCCTCCTCCTCCTTTACCCTTCCCTTCTCTTTCTCCTTCCATTTGAATTGAGGTGTAATTTATTCTCAGTGAAATGCACAGATTGTAAGTGTGTAGTTTGATGATTTGACAAATGTATTCATCATGTAACCCATATCCCAGCAAGATATAGGACACTACCATCACCCCAGAAAGTTCCTTTAAATCACTTCCAAGCCAACTCCTGCACCTCCCCCCCTCAGAGGCCACCACTGATTTTTGTCCTTGGTGACCACTTCACTCACACCTTTTCCTTGCCTCAAATCTCCAACTCCTCTTCCCCATCCTTACTCTCAGCTGATGATCTTGTTTCCCACTTTACTAAACAAAGGAAAGCCATCAGAAGAGAGCCTCCACATGGTCCCCACCTGCTCCCAACTTCTACAGATGACTCGGCATTTGCATCCTTCCTGTCTGTACCTGGGTGGTCTATCTAACCGTGCTGTCTAAAACTAGGTCCTCCCATCAACATCTGTTCATCAAGGGTAGCACACCAGCAAGCCTTTCCTCTTTTTCTTGTATAAATTTTCACACATTACTAGGCCTATTCTAATTAACATTTATTTCTATGCTATTTGCATCCCATCTTTAAAAATAATAAAACATTCTTTTGACCCCACTTCCTCTGCTAGCCCCATTTCTATGCCCCTTTTTGTAGCAAAACTCAAAATGTGGCTCATACTTTCTGACTTTAATTCTTCCCTATTCTCTGTTAAACTCATATTATCTAGACTTTCACTCCTGCCACCCCATGGAAACTACTCTTCTCAAGGCCAAATGACTTCTACATTGCTAAATCCAATGGTAAAGTTCTCAGTCTCCAGTAGATATGACATAATTGGTCCCTTGCTGCTCCTTTGATGAGACTTCTTCACTTGGTCTTCATAACACTATCTGGGTTTCTTCACTGCTCAATCCTTCCCAGTCTCAGTTTCTCCCAGCGAATTCCTTATCTTTTTCCTTAACTCCTCCTGTTGGCTTGGCTCAGCTCAGCCTTTGGTCTTCTGCTTTCTCTGTCTACACTTACTCTCAGTGATCGCACCTGGCTTAGGGCTTTAAATGCCAACCATATGATGATGTTTTCCAAATTTATGCCTCCAGTTCAGGTATCTGACCTGAAATCCACACTCTATTATCCAGCTTCCCACTTGACATCTCCATTTGGATGTCTGATAGGCAGCTTGACCTGAATATGTCCAAAAGTGAACTCTTGATCTACCACTATAAACTTCTTCACTGACAGCTTTACCATTTGGGTTGATGGTTGCTCCATTTTTGTGGTTGCTCAGGCCAAAATTTTCAAGTCTTTCTTGATGCTTTTTTTTCCACTCATACCTCACATTCAATGTATCAGGAAATTCTGTTGGCTCTAAATGACTGATAATAGATAGTATTACTTTTTCCCCAAATAATCTAGTTTTTCCTCCTGCTGTGCCTCTCGCTGCAGGAGGATTAAATATCCCCACTCTGTTGAAAATAGGAGTGGCCATACAACTTGCTGTAGCTGAAGAAATGTGAGCAGAATTGATGGACATCATTTCTGGTGGGTGCTTTAAGAGCCAGCATGTAGTTTGCACATCTCCTTTCTCCCTCTGTCACAACAGCTTAAGATATTCCAGATGGAGGCTGCTCTACCAGCCTGGACCCAGAGCCATGTCAATAAGGAGCAGAGTCATAGCCGACCCTCCCCGGACATGAAGTGTTGTAAGCTGCTGAGATTTGGGAGCCTCTTACTACTGCAGCTTAACTACTATGCTGACTGAAACACACTCTTTTCAAAATGTAACCAGAATCTGATCACTTTTACTACTGCCCTGGTTCAAGACATCGTCATCTTACTGGGCTCCTTGGTTCTTTCTTCATCCCCTGCTATCCATTCTCAATGCAGCAGCCTCAGTGATCCTGTTAACACCGGTCTCACTTCTCTGTCCAAAAGTCTGTAATGGTTCCCATTTCATTTAGAGCCAGAGCCAGCCCTTACAAGACCCAGGAGTCCCAGCATGATCTCATTATGTCTCTCTCCTTATGTCTCACCACTCTTCTCCTTGCAATCCCACTGGCCTCGGCCTCCTTCCTTCACTCAGCAGGTATGTTCTCACCTTTGGCCTTTCCTCTGAGCTCTTCTCTTTGCCTGGAATGCTCTGCCCCAGATATCTCACATGTAAGTTCCTTGCCTCTTTTAAATTTTTACTCAAATACCACCCTTTCAGTGAGCCCTGACACTCTATTTATAATTGCACCCTACCCCTTCTCCACCTTAGCACTCTTAATCTCCATTACCTGCTCTACCTTTATTTTCAATAGCCCTTAATCACCCTTCAGCATACTTTATCATTTACTTTTTACATCATGTTCAGTGTTATTTATTGCCTGCCCCCCCCATTTGAATGTAAGTCCCACAAGAGCAGAGATCTTTGTCTGTTTTGTTCACTGATTGTACTATTTAGCTATTTCAGTGATAGCATTTAATACCTAGTGAACTTCAGAACATATTTATTGTAGGAGTATTGAAACTAGAAAGTGGTGGTGCTAGAAGGAAGAGATGGTTAAGCAAATCAACAGACAGGATCAGGGCCCAACCTCACACAACTCAGAGTGCCAGGAGACAGCGGGTGTAGCAGTGGTAATATCTGTGGCTCCTCTCATTGGCAGGAAGACAAAAAATGCTTGCTCCACCCTCATAGCCTTTGGGTTTCTTGTTCTTTAGATATCCCATAGTTAGTTATATAGGGTGCTAGTTTTACAGTCACGCTCATATGTCACATGGCATTTTTCTGGAATATCAATATGCAACTCATCCCTACCACTCTTGTCCATTCATAACCGTGGATCCAGTAGAGGCTGGGTTCTCCCATGGTGGGTAAACAACACAGTTCACTGATCTTTTGGACCAAGAACCCAGAATAGTTGATCTATTGTTGAGCACATAGTAGTTGCTCAACAAATTTGTTGCCTAAATGAATTCAAGAGAATAACCAACTCCAGGAATAAAAGAAGCATTTTCTCAAAGTAAATCCTCACTTTTCAGTCTGGCTGCATATACATGTTACCAGATAAAGCTCTGGACCATGATAATTATGAGTGAAACAAATGTCTGATTGAGGCTTAGCTGTGGGTTTATTTTCCAAGAAAACATTCTAGAATATTTGGGACCTTGATCAAAGGCTTAAGTGTAGTGTTACTTAAGGTCTTTAAATGACTAAAATGTTATAATTGTTCACACAACACTAGTTAATTTGCAGTTAGTGGTTGAGAAGATGGAATCTGGAGCCTGATTATGTTCACATCCCAACTCTGCCACTTACTATAATAGCTATGTGACCTAGGGCCAATTACTTAACCTCTCTGTGATTCATTTTCCTCATTTGTAAAATGGAGGCAATAGCAATACCTACCTCATAGGGCTGTTGTGAGGCTAAAGTCAATGAATGTAAGTTTTTATAACAGTGCATAGAGGAAGTAATATATGTCTGCTTTGTTATCATTATTATGTTTATTATCCCTACATTTTTTTAAACTATCCACTTGTTGTGCTAAGTGGATTCTGAAAGCCAGGAAAAAGACACTGAGTTCCTTAGAATGCTGTTGCCCAAATGTCTGTCCCTTATGACTGTGCTTGGTCAAAGTTATACTCTTAGTTTTATATTTCTTTAATTTTTGATAGGTTGGGGTAAGTAGCAGAACAAGTTTTGTTCTTTAAAAACAGCCTTTACATTTTCTCTTTCCCTAAAATCCCCTTCTTAGTCTGTAGTAATAGCCCAACCTTTTCAGAAAAGAGAGATCCACTGGAAACAAAAAGTCGTTGACGCAGCCCCCAGAAAGAGGGACACCTTCAGGATATGTGAAAATGTGATTTAAAGAGGAAATGAGGACTATAGATAAGTTTTCTTTTTAATTTTTTTTCTCTAAAATATGCCTAGTAAGCATGTATATTTTAAAAATTAGAATAAAATACAATCTAAGATAGAGAGTTAAAAATCATGCAAAAATTCCTAGTTAAACAGCTATGCTACAGAGGGTCACAGACAGCAGATAGAATGGGGTGGGGAGGAAGACAGCAGCCAGTATAGATTTTGGAACATGATGGTGCATAGCCAGGAGATGTATGCCGCAGAAGTGAGAGGTGGGCTTTCCTACATACCTCACATTATCTAGAAGAGGGAGAGAAAAATCAGAAAGTCAGAAAGACTTTCAGCTGACCAATAAACAACATTTGAGCACCTACTGTATGCAAATTACTGTGCTAGATACAGTGAGGAGTATAGCCATGAGTAGGACAGGGTCCCTATCTTATTGTCAGAGATGTGTGAACCAGAGCAACTCCATCTTAAATAGGAGCTGGGTAAAATGAGGCTGAAACCTACTGGGCTGCATTCCCAGACTCTAAAGGCATTCTAAGTCACAGAATGAGATAAAAGGTCAGCACAAGATACAGGTCATAAAGACCTTGCTGATAAAACAGATTGCAGTAAAGAAGCCGGCCAAAACCCACCAAAACCAAGACAGCAACAAGAGTGACTTCGGTTGTCTTCACTGCTACACTCCCACCAGCACCACGACAGTTTACAAATGCCATGGCAATGTCAGAAAGTTACCCTGTATGGTGTAAAAAGAGGAGGCATGAATAATCCACCCCTTGTTTAGCATATAATCAAGAAATAACCATAAAAATTGGCAGCCAGCAGCCTTCGGGGGTGCTCTATGGAGTAGCCATCCTTTTATTCCTTTACTTTCCTAATAAACTTTCTTTCCCTTTACTCTATGGACTCACCCTGAATTCCTTCTTGGGCGAGATCCAAGAGCCCTCACTTGGGGTCTGGATCAGGACCCCTTTCCGGTAACATCTTTCTGGTGACCATGAGGGACTGTAGTGAGGAACCCCCTGGTAAGTGTTGGGGTCCTATAACATCTTTCTGGCAACAACTCAAGGGACTATAGTGTGGAAACCTCCTTCCCAAAGGCTACCTTTGGGTAAGTGTTGGGGTCCTGTAACATCTTTCTGCGATCACAGAAGGGACTATAGTGCAGAAACCCTGACCCAACAGCTACCTTTGGGTAAGTGGTGTGGTCTTGTAACATCTTTCTGACAAACCCTGAAGGGATAATACTGAGGAGACCCCCCACCCCGACCCAAAGGAAACAGACTGCAGCACTGATTGGATGACTTTGGGTAAGTGGTGGGGTACCCAGGTAAAGAATGGGATTGGGTTAGAGGCCCACCTTAGGGGAGTTAGAGTCTCTTCTAAGAGAGGGTTAAAAGCTCCTCTCAATAAAAGGCAAGGACGCTTGACCAACCTTGTTTAAAGGTCAGACTTAGGAGAATTAGAGTCCCTTCTAAGATTTAGGGAGTTAGAGACCCCTTTCAGTAAAGTCCCTCTCGGTAAAGTCCCTCTCAGCTAAGAATGGGTTTGGCACTATGGGATGTTAACTGCTATTCTCTTTGGATTAAACTGCCTTGTACTCTTTGCTGATGGCTATGGGTTAGGCATGTACAGGATTAGGCATGTACAGGATTGTGAAACATAGGGAGATTTTTCTAAAAGGGGAAACTTGAGAGCTGATGGGACTGCTGGAAAAGATTCCTTTGTGACCAACAAGAGGCCACTTGAACTTTTGATTCAGTGTTGCTGCAATGGGCGTGCCTTTCTCTGGCCTCCCTGAGCAGCTTGCCTTCCCCACCCTGCCACAGGCAATGCTTTTCTCTCTCTCCTTTCCCTTTCTTATCTTTTCTGTTACTCAGGGTGACCATCTTGCCCAGAGACCACATGTTGAAACTCCTGTTCGGAGGTTGGATTAATGATGATGGGGGCAAGTTTGAGCCTTGCCAGTTTGATATTGGGTGCTAAGCAGAGTGGCTAATGTCTACGTTTTGTCACATGTCTTTTACTCTGGCCAGAATGGAGGGAGATAATTTTTCCTTTGTGTTGCATCTTGGCCTCCAGGGCTGTGGTGCAGCCAGCTGGATCACTAGGGCCACTCAGGGAAAGGGAACCCAGAAGCCTGGCATACTGGCAAGAGGATAAGAATTTCTTACCAGTCAGATTTCTGGCCTGTGTGTGTGTGTGTGTGTGTGTGTGTGTGTGTTTGTGTGTAAACTGGATGAGGTTCCCTCTGGTCCATTGTGTCCTTGGAAGCTTGACCTCGTAACCACGTGGCAGTACTTTCTTTTGGTCTCTGCCATCACAATGGTGGTCTGGGTTCAGGATTCAATTCCTGGCTTAGAAGATGAGTTCTTTGTCTTCTATCTGTGTATTTATATGTCTTGTGTGATGTCTATATATGAAAGAGCTTTAATTGATTGACTTAAAAATAAGAGCTTCAATGAAATATTTTGTCAGAAAAGTAAAAAAGTGTAATGCCTTTAGTTCATGTGACTTTAGTAATGTTTGGGAAATAAAGACAGTTTTAAAGATTATTGGTAAAAAAAAAAGACATTTGGTCTAAATTATGCAGGTCAGATATTAAGTTTGCTAAATACTTTAAGGTCATAATCTGCTTCTTTGACTTTGAAAAATTGTTCAGTTTATTTTGGGGCATTAAATTCTAAGTAAGTCCTAGGACATGTGAAGTTAAATGCTGGAAAGAGTCAGACCTTATCTACATTTCAGTCTGGGTCCTAGGCTTCACATCTAGTAGATAACTAAAATCACTTACTAACCAGGGTTTTTAACACAAGTAAAAGTCACTAAGAGTTAACAGAGTAACATGTGTTTAAGACTACTAAAAAAAAAGTTCTACATGCAAGGCATGTAAGGAAAGTAGAATGTGTTTTTGGTAAAAGATTTTAAGAACACATGGGAATGTGTATTTTTCTTGCCTAGATTAAAGGATTGTTTTAAGTTAGATAAAGCTGAAGGTTTAAGCAAGTTGTGAAATGTTTATGAAAAATTAATTGTAAAAGAAATTCTGTGTGTAAACCTACTGGCTAAAGTTAAAGGGATATTATACAGTTTTTCTGTAAATTAAGCATTGGAATAAAAGCACAACAGGTTTTTATTAAAAGCAAAAAACCTGCCTATAATCTGCTCTTTAACACAAATTTGTAAAGGGTTATAAAACGTTTATGAAAATCTTACCTTACAGTCAAACATTAAAATTGGGTAGATATAGCTGTAAGGTTTTATTAAGAATTGAGTTTAACGTTAATAGTATACTAATGTAATGGTGAAATTTGGCTTTTTGGTATGTTAAAATCATACAGAAAGCATCATCAAATGTAAAATAGCATTTGACTTTCTTTGGGCTGTATTTGTATAAATATGCTATTGGTATGTGTTCCAAAATTATTTTTAAAAACTCCTGTAATTGTAATATGGCTCAATGTAGGTTATTAATAATTATAACTGTTACACAAAATCATTGTGTGACACAAGGGTAACCAACATTTCCTAGTCAATTGTGGCTTAAATAGTGGCTGTCCTAAGATTTTGTCATCCACAGACAATTATCTTGTTTTAATCTTCTTTAGAAGGTGGTTTATAATCAACTATAGACCTCTGACAGGTGCCCTTGAATGCAAGTTTCTAATAACTTTGGCGATTGTGACATTAGAATAGAGGAAAAAACTTTCAGGATTTTCATGGAGAGCTGAAATGTTTATGAGTATCAAGCAAAACAGGAGTTAACTAAATTAACTGAACCAATAAAAACTGAAGTAATCTTTTTAACTTTTTTCTTAAAATGTTGCTGATCCTTTGTTTTGTTTTTCAGAGTCAACAAAAACTTTTCTTTTAAGCTATTTACAGCATTTAACAATTGAGTAAAGTATATTCCTATGAACAAAATTTGGAGCGTATTTGTTTCTCTCTGCCTGATTTCTCCAGAATTTGGAAACTATTTCTGAGTATTCTTAATTTATGGCAATATAGTTATTTGCATAAGTGCAATAAGAATCTGTTTTCTTTTGCAACAGAACATAATTGGAGAATTGGTTATTTTACCAAGGCTTTGACTGGAATGGTGTGCTTTCCTTTAAGGAATCAAACTTGACTTGTAAAGTCAATAAAAGCCCCTTAGGGAAACACCTCATACCTTGCCTACAACAGTCTCTGTATAAGGTTTCTGACCTGAGGTAAGAAAAGAATGTCACTTTCTAACAGGCCTAGAAGCACCAAGTTATCTTGGGACCCCGAGGAAGGGAATTTACTCCACTCATAGGTATTTGAGGGTGCAAACCCATGGCATGGCTCAACTTTAAAACAAGTCTTATCTAAGATTCCTTCTGTGGAACACAGTCCCATCAAAGCCAATTTAAAAAAAGCTTATGTGAAAAATAATTATGCTTGCTGCACTTTATACAAATAATCAGTCCAACTATGATAAAGCAAATCAGTCTTACCATTATTTGTCTTTTATAAAAATGAGAAACTGGAGAGAGAAATATTATGTTTCAAGAGATATGGTATACTTACTAGATTACAGTCTCATCAGTTGTTTCTAAGTTTGTTTCTACAATTTAGGCTAACCCTGTGAACTAACCAGTGATCTCTGACTGCTGCTCAGAAGAAACAAGAGGAATGGGTAATGTAAAAATCTGAATCACTATTCTAATTCTGGGCATGTACTGAAATCATCTAGCAACTCCATATCAGCTTGGTTCTATCAGCTGCCCAGTTCATGGAAAGCCCTCTAATTTGGTTTACTTGGAATAATTTTACTTATTTTGCTTTGCTGTTGTGAAATATATTGCTGTTGCATATAAAAATTCAGGACAAGCTTACTGAATGTTTTCTTAAATTGAACACTTATTAATCTTCCAGATATCATCTTTTGTCAGAACTTGGAGTTATGAATGGCCCTCAATATACCAATGCTTTCTGACTGAGCTCCTCTCTACCCTGAATACAAGAGACCCTAATAGTTAGGCAGAAATATTGTCACCCCTATTCAGCCTGAAGAAGTTACAGAAGGTGGATCTTCATTGCTGGGCAACCCTTAGGATTAAGGGTTCTCTTATAAAAGGGAAGGGGAAAATGTCAGGCATGTGAACTGGAGCAACTCCATCTTGAATAGGAGCTGGGTAAAATGAGGCTGAAACCTATGGACTGCATTCCCAGACTGTTAAAGCATTCTAAGCCACAGAATGCGATAAAAGGTCAGCACAAGATACAGGTCATAAAGACCTTGCTGATAAAACAGGTTGCAGTATAGAAGTTGGCCAAAACCCACCAAAACCAAGATGGCAACAAGAGTGACCTCTGGTTGTCCTCACTGCTATACTCCCACCAGTGCCATGACAGTTTACAAATGCCATGGCAATGTCAGGAAGTTACTTTATATGGCTTAAAAAGGGGAGGCATGAGTAATCTATTCCTTGTTTAGCATATCAAGAAATAACCATAAAAATGGGCAACCAGCAGCTCTTGGGGCTGCTTTGTCTATGGAGTAGCCATTCTTTTATTTCTCTACTTTCTTTTTTCTTTTTTTTTTTTTTTTGAGACAAAGTGTTGCTCTGTCGCCCAGGCTGGAGTGCAGTGGCATGATCTCAGCTCACTGCAACCTCTGCCTCCTGGGTTCAAGTAATTCTCCTGCCTCAGCCTCCTGAGTAGCTGGGACTACCGGCGCATGCCACCACACCCAGCTAATTTTTTGTATTTTTAGTAGATACGGGGTTTCACTGTGTTAGCCAGGGTGATCTCAATCTCTTGACCTCGTGATCTGCCTGCCTCAGCCTCCCAAAGTGCTGGGATTACAGACATGAGCCACCGTGCCTGGCTCCTCTACTTTCTTAATATACTTGCTTTCACTTTACAAGCTCACCCTGAATTCTTTCTTGCATGAGATCCAAGAACCCTCACTTGGGGTCTGCCTTTCCTGTAACATCTTTCTGGCAACCACAGAAGGACTATAGTGAGGAAACCCCTGGTAGGTGTTGGGGTCCTGTAACATCTTTCTGTTGACCACTGAAGGGACTATAGTGTGGAAACCCCCTTCCCAAAGGCTACCTTTGGGTAAGTGTTGGGGTCCTGTGACACTATCGCATGCACTTTAGAGGAAGAAACAGACTCTACAGCAAGTGTATCATCCCTTCTTTTGGAGAGAAGAAACTTTTTACAGTCATAATGCCAATACTTCTCTAAGTATCCTTTTTCAAACCAAGTGCACTAGAAGTGCCAAGACTGATGATGAAAATCGAGACTCCCAGCCCTCTCTGTTCCTGCTGACTCAGAATGGCTAGAGCCCAGAGCCAGGAGATCTGCCTTTATCCAACACTTTAGGTGATTCTTATGCACAATTTAAAATGCCGGAACCCCTGTTGCTAAGTGATAGGTACCAAATGAAGAAGAATTGCTGTACTTTTGACTGGAGTGGTGATGGGGATGGAGAGTTTCATGGAAGAGAGTTTGAATGGAGGCTTCAGCTGGGTTTTATTAACTGTGGCAAAGGGGAGGTGGCATTCCAGGAGCAAGGAATGATGGTCAAAGGCAGTGAAGTGCACAGGGCATCAGTGGCTTTAGCATGGAGAAGAGAGAACTGCCCTGAAGTCTCTCACAGACGTGCACTCCAGGCCAACCCGACGATGTCTCTTGCCTTCTCCAGGGCCATTCTGCAGCCTCTCAGGCTTCCCTTCCATGTGCAAGCAGGGTGACATTGGAGAGGAATTGAACCATGGAAAGTTAGTTTTGCTCTGTGCTCAGTTGTCACTGAATGAGCTAAGCTGGCCGGCTTTTTGCCTTCTGTCAAGTCAGCTGCTCTCTGAATTCAAGCAGAAGTATGAGAAACTGGTTACCACTCAGGCTTGAATTTTGCTGTTCTCACTTCTTGAGAGAGCCACAAGCTGACTCTATTTCCAAATGGCAAACAGCACTCTCAAGGCTACCCTCACCTTAGGGCAGGACCGCACAGCACAGAAAGGCCAGTGCTTAGCACACCAGGCATATGGAGCAGCTCAGGTGCCTCCGGGTGAGTAAGTGGCACACAGCGGGAGGAGATCAGATGTTACTAAACAGCATGAGGTCTGGGCCAACTGTTGCATCCTTCCTTACTTGGCCACCTGGAAGCTGTCAGTCAACCGAACAACAAGCATCTAATGGCTGACAGTACTTAGAGCCAGTGCAATCAGCCTCCACCCCTTTGTTTATTTCTACTTGATGTTATTTGAAGAAATGTCTCTTTGGATGAGAGCCTGGTATTCATTTCCCCAGGAAGTCTGGGGTCTGGGCTCACCACTCCACAACCCCCAGCCCTGCCCCACCCTCCAACTCTATCAAAGACTACAACTGCCTACCTACTGGCCCTCTCCCAGTGTGGTGTAGCAGAGAGAACATGATTAGCTGGAACAGAGGAAGACACAGGCATGGCATAATGGACGTGGTGATGCCAGGTGCCCCTTCCAGGAAGGACTTGTTCTAGCTCTGGGAGTGCTGTCAGCAGACAGTTGTCAGGTACCAACCCTTCAGGGTCCACCTCAGCTGCAGAGAGCTGCCTTCCCCAAAGCCATTCCCTCCTGTGAGGCCCATATCCAGTGACTGATGGACACAGGTGTAGAAAAGTCTGGCTCTTTGGCCCAGTGCTGGCCAATCCTGCCACCCTCCCCTTCTCTCCATAGGTACTAATCCTAAGGGCACTTCCTCGTAAACACCTACAACCTGAGTTCCCAGAGAACCCACCTTGCCAAACATGAGTTTGAATTTCATCTCAATGGCTCATGAGGCCTGTGGCTTTGGGGAGATAATCACTTATTTTTTGTAAGGCTTAATGTCTTCATCCAATAAATGGGAATAATGGTAACTTCATAGGATTATTGTGTATGCAGAGTAATCCCTCATAAATATTAGATATCGTAATCTTGGGCAAGTTTATGGCTTCTGGGAGCTTTGGATCCTTTATGCAATAATAGAACAATACTACTTACATCTCGGGATTTTGGTAAGACTTGTATGACATAATGTATGTCTTGTTAGATGCGCAATAGATAAGAGCCCCCGCCCCCCACCATTTTCCCTTTAAAATGCCCACAGAACCTTTATATAGTGAATTTAAAAGATAAGTCATGTTTATTTTCTTTTTCTGTATTGCTTGCCCTTCATCAGTGTATAGGACATTTGTATTTGGAGGAGAAAAACTGAATGCAGAACAGAAAGGCAGGAGCTAGGGTGGAACCCTGGATTTGTGGCTCTGTTCCTTTTCATCACAGCTCAATGGCCAGCTCCTCCGAGAAGCTCACCCTGACTAACTCAGCACATTCTGCAAATTATTCATGCAACCATTGATGACCATCTCTTTTTCCTTGATTCACTTTTTTAGTCCTTATAATAATATATTTTCATGGATTACAGGATTTCTATGTTCTTATTGTAAGGCTCAGAGAAGCAGAGATGGTGTCTGTTTTTTAAAAGAGAGTATGTCTGGTGGAATACTGCCATTTTCCCTGGGATTGTTCATTTGTTACTGTGCTAGTTACCAGCAACAAACTCTTCTAACAGTGCTGAGTCCTGCTGCAACCCTGAGATGCTCCAGGAATTCCCGCTGAATTGACAAGAAATCTGAGAGCCAGATGGGATCTTCTGAGGCCCCCTAGTCCAACTCTGATCATCTTATCTTTCTGGAAATTTATTTTGGGTCACCACCTTCCTTAAATAATGCATTTAAAGGTTCATGTGAAAATTTTTGCAAACCCATCTTTATTATATCTTCTCTATTTTATAATTTGATAACTCAATTTTTGAAAAAGCTTGGTCAGTTCTAGGAACATTGTCTTACACTGACATCTGCTGGGCAGGTGGAAAAATAACAGACACCTGTAATACTAGTGTCTTTTAGGAGTAGAAGCAGAGAAACGCCATTCTTCTTTTTTTTATAAGCATCTTTCTTACAACTATCCTAATTTTAAGCTTTCCTTTCCCTCTTCTCCTACTAAACCTAAAGTCTGGATTTTATATTTCTTGATAACTCTATTGCTAAAGGCCCATAGGACCATTAAACAACATCATTTCATAGATAATACTTAATGATGAACAATAATCACCCTCATTACATGTGACCTTGCTTCTGCAAACACCATACCTCCAAACAACTGAGCTGTCAAGTGGGCCCCATGAAACGTAAGCAGCCATTTTTAACCCTGGATTCACCCAGTTGGCCGGAACTGTGAGGTCGTCTGATCTGGATCAGAATGTCTCAGTGATGGAAGGAAGAGTCATTCAGTGTGAATGTCAGAGTTCTTATTTTGAAAGTTTTTCCAGGGATCACGACCCCAGTAAAAATGTATTCAAGTGTTTCATCATCCTAATGAGACTTTGTTATAAACCATCTCTCTCTCTCTGCTTTTATTTAAACACTTTTTTTTTTCTGTCCAAACAAATTCCAGCTCTAATATAATAGTCCTTTTATTCCAGGAAAGGATGGAAAAACAAGCAAATAAAGGATATGATTTGTCAAATGATCATAAATGCTAAGTTTTACAAAAGGGCAGGAAGGAAGATAAGGATTGCGTGTGTGCGTTTGGGGAGGTGGTTGCTTACTGCTCATAGAACCGTGTGGGGGATGAAAGCTGACCCAGGAGCCTTGCGTTTCTTGTGGTGACATAAACAAGGTTAGAAAGTATGCTGTGACTGAGGTGGGAGGATCACTTGAGCCCAGGAGGTAGAAGTTGCAGTGAGCCAAGATCGTGCTATTACACTCCAGCCTGGGTGACAGAGACTCTGTTTCAAAAAAAAAAAAAAAAAAAAAAAGTGTAGAAAAGACTAATCAATATACTATTTATTATAAAAACTTTATGATATTTTAATTTATTATCATAAAAACTTTAGCAGATATACCAGTAGGCTATATTCTAATTATCTCCCTTACCAATCCCTTTCACTGTACTTTTTTGGGGGTTATTTAATAATTTAATCATTAAAAGTACTTTCTGGATGGTTCCATACTTTTTTCCTGGAAGTGTTGATTTAGAGAGGAAGACAGCAGCCAGGGTCTGAGCCTGTAGCATTCGTTAGCACTGCGTGGGAACTAATTGATCCTCTGGGTCATCTGGAGGTTGGAGAAGGAGGCACTGAATAATTCAGATGGGGTACACAGAGGATGGGGCTTGACGCCTGGGATGGATGGGCCAGGCAGACTTAGTGAGAAAAAGGGAGGTGGATTTTGGATCTGGGTAAACTTAGGTTTGAAAAGTGGCTCTCCTCCTTACTAACTGTGTATCTTGGGCAGTTACTTATCTCCTCTTTGCCTTGGTTTCTTCATCTGTATATGGGGATAACAATTCCATCTTGAATAGTGCTTGTTGACATGGTGCTTGGCACATAGTAGGTGTGAAGTTATTTCTATTCCCTGTTTCAGAAGAAACACTAATTTGCTTATGTCTGGTCCTGTATCTGCTCTGAACACCCAGCTGCTAATTGTTCTTTCACTTGATCCATGCCGGTTCTGAAAATCTTTAGAATTCAAGCCTTCCCCTTTTCAAGTGTTCTGGTTGCCACAGATGATCACTCTTCTCTTAAACTTCTCTGACATCCTTTCATCCTGGCATTTTCAGACTTCAAAAAACGGTCTTAGAGATTTATTGATTTAACAAATGTTTATTAAGCTCTTACAAAGTGCTAACACTGAAGATAGAACAGTGAACAAAACAAACTAAAATTCCTGCTCTCAAAGACCTTTTATTCTGGGAGAGGATGGAAAAATAAGGAAATAGAGCTTATGAATTATCAAATAATCATAAATGCTAAGAAAAAAAAAAAAACAAAATGCAGTGCAGGAGGGGTGATTAGGATCATGTGTGTGTGTTTGCGGAGATGGTTGTTTGCTCTCATAGAGCTGTGTGGAGTCTGAGGGCTGACCTGGGAGTCCTGGGCTTCTTGTGGTGACATAAACAAGGTTTGGGAGCATGCTGAGGTTGATGCTGGTGGTCTCAAGGAGGACAGTGGTGTGGAGTGTGAAGGCTGGAGAGTTGGTAGGTTGGGCTCCAGTCAGGAGAAGACACAGTCCCCTCTTCATTCCCGCCAAAGGCGTTCTGGAGGAGAACATGGGGAGGGGCCTCCTGGATTACACCTGGACCACAGAGAGTCGGTGGGCTTCCCTCTCATTTGCTTCCTTCAGTTCCTGATAACAAGACAGGCTGTGGGGACGTGGTAAATGTTGACTTCTCAAGACTCAGGCCCTGACAAGCATAAAAAAAAAAAAAAAAGAAAGTGAAAAAGAAAAAAAGAAGGAAGATGAGATGTTGCTCCCTTCAAGAAGTTCATTCTGTTCCTTTGGAACACAAGAAAGTTGTGGAGGAGATGAGCCTTCTTCCTTGAACAACTAACCTAAGATGTGAGACCAAGAAATATTGGTGAGAAAAGATTTAGCCAATATGGCAGAGTGGAGGGGGCATTTTCTGGGATTAGAAAGTGCGTTGTCCTCCTGGCCGCCCGGCTCTTGGCACATTGCATACCCTTCTGAGTCTCTATTTCTCCTTCATCTCTAGGAGCAGAAGGAGGCTGGCCTCTTATATCAATTTCTGCTAAAAACAAATTCCGTGATGTTAAGAAGTTTCAATTGTATCTCTATTGTTGGAGTTTTGAACAGAAAATAGAGAATTTTAGGGTCTAGATAGAATTTTTTTGGTTTTTCTTTCCAGTTGGCTTTGGAAGCAAAGGATGCAGGAAAGGAAGACTTGGCTTCTGTTGCTGGTTTACAGGAGTAAGATTAGGTTTCTTGGATAATAGCCAAACCTACCAGAATAGGGGCAGTGGATCTTTCAAAGACTGGGAAGAATTTGTTTGGCAGGAGATTTGCTGACTTGATCAAGAGGGATTTTCCACTCAATTTTTCTGGGAAAGGGAGAAGAAAATCCTGGTAAAATAAACTTAAATGCTCCCTTTGTGGATATTCATGACCCTCAGGGCTGAATTAGTTGCTCCTGTCTGTTTCCATAGAAAGGTGGGAAGAAAGATGGAGCCAGGGGTAGGATAAAGGCCAATGACTTCCTGCAGAAGCAGCAGTGCTTGTATGATGAACATTTAATAAGTATGCAATGAATTAAGAAATATGAAATGAAAGACAGTAAGACAAACTGTATCAGGCCTTGCTATAAGGGAATACATGAGACTGGGTAGTTTATAAAGAAAAGCAATTTAGCTGGCTCACAGTTCTGCAGGCTGTACAGGAAGCATGGCGCCAGTATCGGCTTGGCTTCTGTGGAAGCATCAGGGAGCTTTTACTCATGGCAGAAGGCAAAGTGGGAGGAGGCATGTCACATGGCAAAAGCAGGAACAAGAGAGAGTAGGGAGAGAGGTGCTACATACTTAACAACTTTTTTTGTATTATTTATTATTTTTGAGATGGGGTCTCACTCTTGCCCAGGCTGCAGTGCAGTGGCTTGATCATGGCTCATTGCAGCCTTGACAGCCCTCTCCTCCTCCCCGCCCTGGGCTCAGGTGATTCCTCCACTTTAGCTTGCCAGGTAGCTGGGACTACAGGTCTGGCTAATTTTTTGTATAGATGGTGTTTGCCATGTTGCCCAGGCTGGTCTCAAACTCTTTGGCTCAAATGATCTGCCTGCCTCAGCCTCCCAAACTGCTGGGATTGCTGGTGTGAGCCACTGTGCCCGACCTAGGTGCTATGCACTTTTAAACTACCACTCACTATTGCAGAGGCAGCATCAAGCCATGAGGGATCCACCCTGATGATCCAGTCTCCTCCCACTAGGCCCCACCTCCAACATTGGGGATAAAAATGCAACATCAGATTTGGTGGGGATACAGATCCAAATGATATCACAAACCAACAGGTAAGAAGAAATGAGGAGATACAGGAAAACTGACCTTAGCTTTGCATCAGTCCCAGACAAATTTCAAGAATGGACTATTAAATGTGGTTTATGATTACTTAGAAAATGATTTTTTCATGATTTATTTTGAAAAAAATTATAGACCCATAGGAAGTTATAAAAAATGTATAGGTCACGAGGTCAGGAGTTCTAGACCAGCCTGGCTAAGATGGTGAAACCCCACCTCTACTAAAAATACAAAAATTAGCTGGGCACCTGTAGTCCCAGCTACTCAGGAGGCTGAGGCAGGAGAATTGCTTGAACCCAGGAGGCGGAGGTTGCAGTGAGCCAAGATCGCGCCACTGCGCTCTAGCCTGGGCAAAAGAGCAAGATTCTGTCTCAAATATATATATGGGGAGGTTCACTCTGTTTCCCCCAGCGATAACATCCTGCCTAACTATAGTACAACACCAAAACCAGGAAATGGGCATTAGGCCAATCCACAGAGCTTATTCACATTTCACCTGTTTGATGTGTTCTTGCATGTGTGTGTATGTATAGTTCTGTGCAGCTTTACTAATGTATAGGCTTATGTAACCACCACTATAATAAAAATATAGAGCTGTTCCATCACAAGGCTGTGTCGCTGTCCTACACCCGCTCCTACCCTGAGGAACAATCAGTAATCTGTTCTCCATCTTTAGAATTTTTCATTTCTAGAATGTTATATAAATGAAATCATATAGTATATAACTTTTTAATGTTGGCTCTTTTGGGCTGGGTGTGGTGGCTTATGCCTATAATCCTAGCACTTTGGGAGGCCGAGGTGGGTGGATCAATTGAGCTCAGGAGTTCAAGACCAGCCTGGGCAACATGGTGAAATCTCGTCTGTACTAAAAATACAAAAATTAGCTGTGGTGGCTCATGCCTATAATCCCAGCTACTTGGGAGGCTGAGGTGGGTGGATCACCTGAGCCCAGGAGTTTGAGGCTGATCGTGCCACTGCACTCCAGCCTGGGCACCAGAGCAAGACCCTTTCTCCAAAAAAAAAAAAAAAAAAAAAAAAAAGTTTGGCTCTTTTCACTCAGCATAATTCCCTTGAGAGGTATCCAAGTTGCTTCATTTATCAATAGTTTGTTCCTTTTTACTGCTGAGAAGTATTCCAACGTATGGTGTATGGATAGACGACAGTGTGTTTAACCTTTCACCTGTAGAAGACTATTTGGGTGGCTTTTGTTTATTATGAATAAAGCCATCATGAACATTCATATACAGGTCTCTGGTGAACGTAAGTTTTCATAGCTTTGAGATAAGTACTCAAGAGTGCAATTATTGGATTATAGGGTACTTGTATGTTTAGTTTTAGAACAATTTGGCAAATTATAGAAGAGCGCCTCTGACTGCTAGCAAGAGGTGGGACTCCCTTGGATTCGGGTCTGTCTGATCATCACTCTGCCAAGGAACCAGCTACGGGACAATGGAAAATTCGCCCAACCTCTCTGTGCCTGCGTTTTCTTTTCTGCCACTTAACAAAAATAGTGCCTTCCCCACAAACCCCGCAGGCAGTTATGAATAATACATTTATGGGAAAGTTCTTTAAGCAAAACATAAACTTATGACATTAGTATTTCATTGAGGACCAAATATACGCTTAAAATCTAGCATAATTAATCTCTCTCTCTGACTCTCTCACCTTACTGAATTCCTTAGATTTTCCTGTTCCCCCCTCCACCTTTTTGAGCTGTGTTTCAAAATGCAGCATAGCTGGCTCTAACAGAGGTGCTCTTTTGTCTTGGGAACTGCTTTTCTAGTCTAGATCATTAAGCTTTCTCTCCTCTCCTAAATCTGTACTATAGCAAACTGATCGTGTTTATTCATCCTATGCTCTTGTGACTTCTTAGGTGTCTTTATGTCTGAAAACCACATGAGCCCCAGACCAAGGACTACTGTCCAAAGTACTATTCAGCTGAACCCACCCCAAAATACAAGCTTTAATTTGTCTTAAAGAATAGATAAATATTAGTTTAAGCTCCATAATGAAATATAAGTGTAGAGTCACTTTACTCACAGTTCCACTGAAAATTATGTATGTACATATGTGTGAATAGGTTGAAGAGGGCTATTTTTTTAAGTACCACAAATTTGTCTATATTTTTGCAGATAATAGTAGGATATTCTTCATGGTTTGCTATTATGGTCATCATTACCTTTAATTTTTAACTATGTGTTTAATCACTAAAGGGATTGGGTTCATGGACTTAGGTCAAAAATTGAGAATTAAAGAATTAATGGTCATTTATGGTCATCATTACCTTTAATTTTTAACTGTGTGGTTAGTCACTAAAGGGATTGGGTTCACGGGCTTAGGTCAAAAATTGAGAATTAAAGAATTAATCCTTTGGGGGATAAAAGGAAAAGAAAAGAACTAGTGACCACAGAATCTTTAAGTATGAAAACACAATTAGGATTTCTAACAGTGAACTAGAGATCCTGGAATAATTTCAAGTTTTCTTAATTTGAATGCTTATTTGCTATTCATACTTGATTCTCCCCACCCCGTAACCTCATTAAGAAACAGAGTGATGTGTGTATCAGAAAAAGAGAGAAAAAAATGTATTTTCATGATTTGAGGAGCCACTAGGAAGAGTGTCTTGATGAAAATACCTTTCAAAAGTCTGCCACATAATCCTGACATCCACCATTAGAGATTTATTACTTTTTAAGCACTAGTTCTCTGGGAGGCAGAGATACTCAGCTGCTGCCAGTTGAGAACACAGAAACAAGGCCACATAGGGTGAACTGCAAAGCACAGGCTCTCCAATCAAATGGAACTAGAGTTGAATTTGGCTGTGGCACTTACTAGCTGTGGGATCCTGGGCAAATTACTTTTCTTTGAGTCCCAATTTATTCATCTTTAAAATGGAGTTAATAATGGCTATCACATGAGAAATACAATTTAAGTGAGCACATGTTCTCTCTCCATATATATATATATGTATATGAGGAACTTAATACACTACCTGGTTTAAAATAGGTTCCCAGTACATTGCAATGATAATTATTAGCAATGGTAGAAATATTTAATTCAAATTCAGATTTGCATAGCTTTAGGGATACATGAAGACATCCCAAGAGCTATGCAGACTCAGAATCAATTTCTAAATTCTCATTCTCTCTCTCTCTTTATATATACACACACACACACACACACACACACATATATATATATATATTTGCTCAAAAGTGCACCTGAATCAAGCTGCTTCTCTTCATCTACCTTTTCTTTTATAGCTCCTTTTCTTCTGTGCTACAAAAAAATGACACATTTTTCATCCAACTCAAATTATACTGTGATACCTTGATTACCCTGGGTATACAAAGCTCTGGGACACCAAGCTGAGGAAAGTCAAACTACGAGTATTTGGGGGAGAGAGAGACTCTCAAAGGAAATACTCTCCGTTGAAGGAAATACTATGGGTATTTTCCTTTACTCAAACCAGTATAAACCAAAGGTGCAGGGCATATTACCTTTTCTGTCTTATGCTTATCTCTCTTAGGGGCAAAGCATACCTTAAGCAGGTATGCTCACCCATGTCGGGGTGTTTGGACTTCAGGAGTATCATGGAATTTGGCAGGAGAAGTGATGGCATTTTCCTCCTGTCTTCACTACTGGCAAAAAAGGCATTGTTCCTGAGGAAAGAGACTCTTGAGAATAAAGCAGGCCGGGCACAGTGGCTCACGCCTGTAATCCCAGCACTTTGGGAGGCCACGGTGGGCAGATCACTTGAGGTCAGGAGTTCGAGATCAGCCTGGCCAACATGGCAAAACCCCGTCTCTACTAAAAATACAAAAATTAGCCGGGCGTGGTGTTAGGATCCCATAATCCCAGCTACTCAGGAGGCTGAAGCAGAAGAATAGCTTGAACCTGGGAGGTGGAGGTTGCAATGAGCTGAGATTGCACCACCGTACTTCAACCTGGGTGACAGAGTGAGACTCCATCTCAAAAAAAAAAAAAAAAAAAAAAAAAAAGAGAGAGAGAGAGTGAGAGAGAGAATAAAACAAAGAGAACATCTCTTAGAAATATTGAAGATGGCAGTAAGTTATTCATCCAGGTGGCAAACTCATGGGAGGTCTCTGTCTATCTTGAAATATTTAAGATTTGTAAGAAGTGTACTGGGAAATGCCAGTGAGCTATGAACCACACTTTCTCTGCAATTTCACCATCTCAGTAATGAGAGCAAGCTCAGTGAATACTCTGATTTATCTGCATTTTACTCTGAGTCTCAGTAGTGTAATTTGCATAACTTCAAGGTGAAAAGACCTACAATTTCATCCAACATATCAAGGCTACATTTTCTAATAAAAGAAACACATATTAGAAGTAAGTTAGTATTTTGTATTTTCTTAAATATTTACTCAGATTTCTAGAAGAAACACTTTCATTAATTTTTGCTAAAAGTTAGCAAAATATGAAATCTATACTCATTTTTGATGAAGGTACAAGTCTCCTGCTCACTGTCACTCATGAACAACTTTCCTGTTCATATATTTATTCCTGCCATGTAGTTATTAGGTATATAAGTCAGCTTGTATTGCCATAACAAAATACCATGCACCAGGTGGCTTAAACAATAGAAATTTATTTTCTCATAACTCTGGAGGCTAGAAAACCAAGATTAGGGTGTCAGCATGGTCAAGTTCTGGTGTGGGGTCTCTTCCTGGCTGGCAGATGGCTGCCTTCTCGTTATATCCTCACATGGGGGGCAGGAGGAGAGAGAGAGAGAGTGAGAGTGAGAGCGAGAGAGAGCGCATGAATGAGAGCGTCTGGCATCTCATCTTCTTCTTTAAAGGGCACCAGTCCTATTGAAGTAGGACCCCAGCCTGTGACCTCACTTAAACTTTATCACCTCTTCATAGGCACTATTTCCAAATATAGTCACATTGAGGTTAAGCCTTCAAAATATCAGTTTTTGGGAAATGAAATTCAGTCTGCAGAATTAGCATTAAGTAATGTAACAGAAATATGTTGCAGATTATACTCTAATGTGCTTAATAATCCTTAATGTGCTTTCCATAATCTTGTACTATACTTATTGGTGACTAAGTTCTTTCTCTTGCTGTCAGCTTACATAAAGTATTTAAACTATACTGTCAAAAGCATAAATCTATTGGTTCAAAAGCAAAACAATTTTCCAAAATGTAAATCTAATATGCAATGACTTGAACTTTAGAAAACTGGTTTGATTTAATTAGGATTAATTTCTCCCTTTCAGATGTTAATATACTGATTTCAGTTCTGCTAAGTGTATTGTCTTCAGTCATATTTGGGAAGAAATTAATATATACATGAATATCCCCAAGTGTCTGTCCTTCTGTCATTTCTTTACTCTGCATTTTGAGACATCCTTAAAAAATGAAATTTGGCATTATATATAGGTCTCTGTCCACAGTCAAGGAGAAAAGTCCCCAAATGCACAATTTACAATTTTTCTGTTTTTGTTTCTAACTCCACTTTCATCTATTTTAGCTCCATAAGTCTTGGCCAAGCTTTTTTGGGTCATACTTCCTAGAAACTTAGAAAGTGAACTCTAATAATTAGGTAACACATTTCTTCTTCTTCTTCTTCTCTTTTTGTAAATTAGGTAGTTTCCAATTCTTTGCTTTCAGTAAAATTAAAGGAGGACCTAACCAAGTTGTCAACAGATTGGTCAATAGTTTTTCATAATAGATCACTATGTACTTTTTGACTTATAATCAAGAAGGCGTTCAAATAACAGAGTAACATTTTCATCAGAAAATGCCTAACATTCTTGTTACTTATTTAATTGAACAAGTTTTCTCAGGGCTTATGTCTAAAAAAATAAAAAATAAGAGTAGAATTGATGCTGACTTCTGTCTTATTTTAACAGTGAGGAACAGCCACAGATACATGAACTAATTTTAAAAGATCCATTCATTTAGTTTAATTTTCCAATAACACTTAACTTGCTATGTTTTATAATTATTTATCAAAATATGCTATATGCTATATATTTATGTTGCTTTAGACAGTTGTATACTAAAAATCATTGTAAAAATAATTCAATCCAGAAAACTTCAAAATTTTGAAAAGGAATAATACAAATTTTTCAGTTGTTAAAAAAGAGGTTGTTGGTGAATTTTTAAGACTGAGGGTGGGAGACTAAGTGTCAAATTCCTATAGCATTTAGAGTTCATTGGATACAAAGTGTGATACATTTTATTTAAAAATAAATATTTACAATATACTAAAAAGTACACATTTTGAAGTTATTCAAATTTATGATGAAAAATCTTAGGTGTCTACTTGAAAATGTGCAAGGTGTTCAAAGTTCCTTTAGGAAGTATGAGAGAAATTAGTTTGAAGACTTTGTTTAGCTGATCAAATCTTTACAGTTTTTAACAGCTGATGGTGACAGACTTCATGGAGAAAAGTAGATAAAAAGAAGGATATACGTGGGTATGTTGTTGATATGGGTTCTTGTGACAGAAAAGTAGACTTGGTGAAAAATATAACAAAATAACACATAATTCCCGAGCTCTTAAATTTTTTTGGCCAGCATCTTTGAGACATAGCATATCCATTGTTTATGAACGTTGCAAAGCAGATTTGTGAAGTTGCTTTTTCTTTTGGATGGGCTTACTTATGTTGGAGACCAATAATCCACTGTTATAGCCATATTACCATGTGCCTAGCACTGTGCTAATAGAGATATAGAGATGAACAAGGAGAGAAGATCCCTCAAGGGATCGACAGGATAGCAGGAAAAGGGAAGTTAAACTAGTCTAAGTTGGAAGTCAATGATGATGTGCTGTAAGTATTTTTCATTTGTATCCCATATTTGACTGTGCAAAAACTTGAGATTGGGTAAAGATCTCCCTCATCATCCAATCTGTTGAGGAATGGAACAGGATGGAACAAAATGGTGGAAGGAAAGTGAATTTGCTCTCTCTTTTTGAGCTGGGACATCTATCTTTTCCTGCTCTCTGACAATGGTGCTCTTAGTTCTTGGGCCTTTGTACTGGGACTGAATTGTACCACCAGCTTTCCTAGGTCTCCAACTCACAGACGGCAGATTGAGGGACTTCTCAGCCTCCATAGTCATGGGAGCCAGTTCCATATTTCTCTCTCTCTATCTATACCTCCTGTTGGTTCTGTTTCTCTGGAGAACAGAACCCTGACTAATACAAATGGTTTATGGTACAAGGTTTTCCGAATCCTTTGGGTTTGGATCTTGAAGTTAATTCTCTGAAATTTAAAAGAAAAAAAAAAAAAAGAGAATCTGTTTTTTCTTCTCTCAAACTCTTGCCACTTACAATAGAGAGCCATATCTCCAATACCACCCTGAATGCGCCCAATTTCATCTGATCTAGGAAGCTACGCCCAACTAGGGTTAGGCCTAGTTAGTATTTAGATGGGAGAAAGCCAGGCCCCTGTAGACCATGGTTTCTGGTGTGCATTTACCAAGCTCTCTCTGTAGTTCATGATCAATGACTTTTGTTCTGCCTGGATGGTCCTACCCTGATATACCCAGAAAGTGTCTGCTGACTGCTGAATGGTGGGTGAAAAGAAAGGGTAACAGGAATTAGAAAGCACATGGTTTAATAATTTTTTAAAATTCCCTACTTGAATTGGGAAGTGATGCATGTTTCTGGAATTTTCATCAAGAGATCATGGTGTTTCTAGGAAGCTGGCTAACTATGCCTATATATATAAAACAACAAAAAACGCAAGAACCGAAGAACTACAACCTACTCAATTACATTGCAACTTGCCAGGAATTAAGTAATGGTGTTCTCGGAATTGGAGAGTATGATGTAATCAGTGTTTATCTGACTCTGTGCTGAAGAGCCTGGGCTTAGCTTCCTGAGGACCAGCAGGCTACCTAGCTGGTAATGTCTGTAGAATGGAGAGAAGCTCATCCAAGAGCCCGGCTTTTGAGGGCATAGAGTTGATGAATTTCATGGGAAAGGCAGGACCCTTCACTCCAACTTCTAGCTGTTTGATAGCAATTCTCAAACTAGTGTGAATACAAGTCATTTAGGAAGATTGTTTAATAATATAGATTCCAGGAACCCCCATACAGATCATCTGATTCATAGGTCTGGGTTGGGGCCTAGGAATTCACATTTTTACAGACTTCTTCTGGACCATGTTTTGAGACCTTTAGACTCCCATTTGGAGAGCCTAGGATAAAATTTTAATAACTGTCGAAAATACCACCCTTAGATCCAGACCAGAGGGGCTCCTGCCCTGGGGTCTGTAGTTTAGAGGGCCCTGCTCTGGCCCTCCCCTGGTCATGTTGGTCCCCATGGGATGAGGTGTCTGGGGGCCCTAGGGGATATGCCAACCTTGAGACTGTGAGCAGACTTCCATACTGTGATCTGGGGAGAGAGAGAGAGAGAGAGGTTGATTTTGAAGAATTGGCGCCTGTAATAATAGAGGCTGAGAAATCCCACAATCTGCTATGTGCAAGCTGGAGCCGAGGAAAGCCAATGGTATAGTTCAGTCCAAGTCAAAATGCCTGAGAACCAGGGAAGCCAATGGTGTGAATCTCAGTCGAGGGCCAGAGAAGATGTGATGAAATGTCTCTGCTCAAGCAGGCAGGCAGCAAGCAAGTAAGGGCGAATTCCTCCTTCCTTTGCCTTTTGTTCTCTTCACGTCCTCAGGAGAGTAGATGGTGCCCACCCACACTGGGGCAGACACCGACTTTGCCAGTCCACAGATTCAAATTCTAATCTCCTCTGGAAACACCCTCACAGACATCCCCAGAAATCAGGTTTAATCCGAGCACCTGCATCCAGTCAAGTTGCCACATAAAATTCACAATCACAGGCGCTGAGCTGGCTCATGACTGTGCATGGGCTTCTTCCCTGGTCTGACCTCTAGAGGGCATACCCTGCTGGGCGTGTCATTATGTCTGAGCAGTGGCCAAGGGGCAGCTGTTTGTGGGGGTGTGGATGGAGTTGAGTGTGTGAGCTGCAGTGTGCACTCGTGGCCCCAGGAAGCCCCTCATTCATGGAGGGCTGGCTGTGGGAAAAGAGGGAGCGTGGGCTCTGGGCCAGAAGTTGGCGCTCCCTGTGCCACCGCATTACTACCTTGGGTTTCTGGGTTGTTTGGAGGGTATATTTATCAGATAGGAGAATAGGATCTTTTATTCAGCAGTTTGTTAGCTTTGATTTATAACTTCTAAATAACTAGACATATGGTTTGGGGACCTTAGTCTGTACTCTTGCTTTGGGCCTCACAAATGTTAGAGGCAGACCAGATCAACATTTCCAGACTAGTAACATCTTAGACATGATTTCTTCTAAATAAGAATTGTCCTTCAAGCCAGGCCCCAGGGAGGGAAAAATGGACAAAAGGTAAAGGAAATATGACCTCCAGGCTGGCAGGGCCAAGGGAGGGAAAACCCAGCTTGCGTGGCAAGGTAACGAATCTTGGCGTGTCCTTTCCAAGCCCTGTCTGCATCTTAGGTAAGGAATGAGAGAATGGGAGTGGGGCATAATTCTGTTTTGCAGAACTGACAGATTTAAGCTATCTTGGGGGACCCAAAATCTGGGTTTTTCTAATTTCATTCTCTCCGGGATTCTAGCCTCCCCAGCATGAGTCAAGTTGTCCTAATTTTTCCCAGAATGAGATAATAGTCGGAAAATGTGAACAATTTTCTGGCTAACTTTAACATATTTTCTAAAACAATTGCACATAAAAAAGACTTGTTCAATTATTTTATAAGGGGATTAACACAGGAAACTTTTATATATTTCACACACATTGGAATGTGTAAAAGACATTGTTACATGACAGTCACTACTTGATACCATATTCCACATACTTTAATGAAAATATTCCTTAAAATACCCAATTGCTTTTCTCCCATTAGATCTGCTATGTAAAGTTGTCCAAGTTGTTGACTGTGTGAGAATACTTAGCCCAAGAAATGAATGGGATCTAAAGTCCAGCCTACTGTCTCCTTGTCAAGCTGAGTGCCCTGACATGGCCTGCATCCACCAGGAGGAAGGATGCTTTTTTCTAATCACAAAAGTCACAGTCTGCTTGTCAAACCACATACCTTGCTCATGAGAGGGGCATGTTTGCTGAGGTTACCCTCAAAATAACAGAGTTGAGGATGCTAAAATGATGCCATATGTTGAGGGATAGTGAAAGCCTTCTAGGGAGATGGTCATCTGGGAATTTGATTACTTGCCCTCTCCCCCTCTGCACCCTCTCTCCCTCTCTCCCTTCCACTGCAGTGAGGAGAAAGAATGCCTTGCTGGGAAAAAAATTACTGGCAAAAAACAAACCAAACCAAAACAAAACGCCAAGAAACCCCACAATAACACAGCTGCTGTGATTTCTGTGGGTCCTAGAGAAAAGAGGAGCTCACTGCTGCTTCAACCTGTGTAATAGCCAGGTCCTGGGACAGAATTAGCTAGAGTTAGAAAAAAAAGTCAACATGGTGAGTACAGCTGGAGATGGAACATTCATTGCCACCCATCTACTAGCCTGGAATCAGGGAAGTAATTAGTCCAATGTGGATCAGCGTTGGTCATGGACTAGAGGAAGACATCTCCTACCCTTGCCCAATCCTGAAGCCCCTTTTGGGCCCTGCTGGAACTCACAGTCCATTATTAGCAAAACCCAATAGTGTCAGCCTTGGCTCTGACTCTTCCAGCACCATCTCACTCTGATGAAAACCTGGCTCCACCCTGGGAATGCTGCCTTCTGATTCTGCTGGTATTCTCCTTGTCCCGTGGTGGCTGTGGTTTTCTCCCTCCAGTTGTGCCATGGGGCCTGGAGGCGGGATGTGTTTCTTTTTCACTCCTCATTGCCACTTCTGCATCATTATCTCTTTCTCCTCCCTAAAAGTGTCCTGCATTGAATCTCAGGTCATCAGGTTATGTCACCTGACTTCTTATTTTGTGACATCTGTCATCCTGAGGTCATTCCCTCTGGTTCCTCAGTGTTCCTGCCTCACCATTGCACTCCTCTTCCTGTCTTAACTCTGAGCAAGTTCAACTTACACATGGATTGTCCCTCCATTATCCTGGTCTCTCAGTTCCCTACTGACCTCTCCTCTCACAATCTGGTCTTCCCCTTTCATCACCGTCATTGCAGACCCTGTCATTTCCCACAGCTGCAAGGCCTCCACGGCTGCAAGGCATGCCGCCCACTCTAGAATCCCTGCTTCCTCTCTTTATAGCATGCTCCCTCAGTCACCCTGTGTGCTAGGGCTGTCAAAGCAAAGTGCCACAAATTAGGTGTCTTAAAGAATAGAAATGTATTCTCACACAGTTCTGGAGATTGGAAGTCTGAGATCAAGGTGTTGATGGAGTTGGTACCATGTAGGGTGATGCCCCAGGCTGCTGTCCTGGCCTCTGGTGAATTGCTGGCAATCCTTGGCTTGTAGACTCATCACTCCAACTTCTGCCTTCGTGTTCACATGGTGTTCTCCTTGTGTGCCTGTCTGTACCCAAATTTCCTATTTTTATAAGGACACCAGTCATACTGCATTAGAACACCCCCCCATCTTAACTAATTAGGATATATGTGCAATGACCCTATTTCCAAGTAAGGTAACATTCTGAGGTACCAGAGGTTAGGACTTCAACATTTAAATTTTTGGGGGGGGCATATAATTTAACCCCTAACATTCTCCATCTCCAGCAATCCTTCCACTCCCCTCTTAAATTCATGAACATAAACCCTTAATGCTGCTTGGCAAACATACTCCCTGATATGGTTTGGCTGTGTCCCTACCCAAATCTCATCTTGAATTGTAGCTACCATAATCCCCAAGTGTTGTGGGAGGGACCTGGTGGGAGGTAATTGAATCAGGGGGACAGGTTTTTCCTGTACTGTTCTTGTGATAGTGAATAAGTCTTACAAGATCTGATGGTTTTACAAAGGGCAGTTCCCCTGCACACCCTCTCTTGCCTCCTGCCATGTAAGACGTGCATTTGTTCCTTCTTTGCCTTCTGCCATGATTGTGAGGCTTCCCCAGCCATGTGGAACTGTGAGTCCATTAAGCCTCTTTTTCTTTATAAATTACCCAGTCGTAGGTATTTCTTCATAGCAGTATGAGGATGGACTAATACACTCCCTCCTCTATGTCATCAGTTTTTCCCCTCTTGGCCTCATCATTACTATGACCATATAAAGATGCTCTTATTTCTCTCACATTAGTTATATTAAAAATTTTCTTGACCCCATATCCACCTGTAGCTCTCCGTCTGGCTCTACTATCTCTGCTGCTCTTCACTGCATGATTCTTCTGCAAGTATAGGTTGTCTATACTTACTGCCTTCAATTCTTCTCCTCCCATTCCCTTCAGTCCCTTCCAATCAAGCTTGTGCCCCCACTACTCCTCTGAAAGTTCTTATGTCAAGGTTAACACAGTTTGTAGTATTAGTGAATTTCTTCTTTTTTTTGTCATGGTTATCCTCGATGAAAAATTGAACTTACTCCCATTTATTGCATGTGTTAAGTGATGAGGTTTGCCCAAAGCTCAGGAAAACAAGGAGAAGGTGAAATAATGAACAATATATAGATTGGCAGGAAAAATACAGAATGAAAAAATTGTTTAGAAGAAGGTAATCCTTTTATAGCATTGGCCGCTCTATAGAGATTCGATTTTTAGCATTTACATTTACACATTTTAACCAATTACTTTGACCACTTGGAGCACATGGATGCATTTACACTGACCACTCTGTGTCCTTCCACGTTCTCCCTGTATGGCTTTCCTTTCCTGATCTCTGACAATTTGGAATCCCAAGCCCTTTCTGGGATTATTACCTAGCCCCCAGGTCAAGCCTCTCTAGGGATCCAGCGTGGAGGAGGGAGGAAGAGGAGGGGGTGGTGGTAAAAGGGGGCAGGAGCAGGAGGATTTACTGGAACAAAGGGATGAGAGAAAATAGGAAAGAAGAAAAAGCAGCAGACCCAGGCAACATGTGATGTGGCCATAAAAACTGTTTTCTGTACTGTCTGCTGCAATTAAATTTTAAAAACATGCTTACCCTTTCTTTTTTTTTTTAAATGAGCAAACTCCTTCAAAGGGGGTGGATTGTATAGTTTCTGGCATGCTGCAGGGGAGAAAAAGTCCATCTCAATACTTTATAAGCACACTTTGAATTCAGAACTTTACAATTCTTCAGAAACAACTAATGAAAAAAAGAGTGCTGTTGGGATGACTGTGAGTCACTTCCCCACCCTCTGATTCACTAAGTCACAAATGCTGGACATGCAAAAGAAGGACTTTTGATTTTGAGGATTCATGAGCTGATTCAATACTGTCTTTATGTTTTGACACTATCTATTCAAGTTCAAACTTTGAGGTGTTTTGGCACCATAAAGCAGCATCAAGGTAAGGGATCAAAGGATGAGAAAAGCCAGCATGAGTGAAGGTTTGTTAGCTAGAAGCATCCAATTCTTGCATAATAATCAGAAGGCAAGGTTAGGCAGCTACTGATAGCATGGATGCTGAAGAAAGCAGAAGTACTTTCAAATCCAGATAGCTCCAATTGCTTGCTCTCCTATGACTACTCTTAACTGAAATATTTATAGTGGCTCAAGAATGATAGCAGAATAAATATCCTTGGGCTCTCCACTGGTCTAAATCCCTCCACAAAAAACCTTGTCACTGGTATTTGTTAAAATTCATCCAAAGAAACACTGATAAATACTATATGTTTAGAAAACATCATATAAAATATACAAATAAATAAGCTATACAGTAATTGGTCCCTTAGGTTATTTTAAGGAGGTAAAATTTTCTAACATCTGAATTTCTTCCTGTCAGAGGTGTTTGAACCAGAGCAATTCCATCTTGAATAGGAGGTGGGTAAAAGAAGACTGAGACCTACTGAGCTGCATTCCCAGGAGGTTAAGGCATTCCTAGACATAGGATGAGATAGGTCCTTGGCACAAGCCACAGGTCACAAAGACCTTGCTGATAAAACAGCATGCATAAAGAAGCTGTCCAAAACCCACCAAAACAGATGGCAATGAAAGTGACCTCTGGTCATCTCACTGCTCATTATACGCTAATTATATAATGCATTAACATGTTAAAGACATTCCCACCAGTGCCGTACAGTTTACAAATGCCATAGCAACATCAGGAAGTTACCCTATATGATCTAAAAAGTCAGTGGGGGCAGAGGTGGGAACTTTCAGTTCCTAGAATTGCCCACCCCTTTCCTGGAAACTCATGAATAGTTAACCCCTTGTTTAGCATATAATCAAGAAGTAACAAAAAGTATCATCGGTTGAGCAGCCCATACCACTGTTCTGCCTATAGAGTAGCCATTCTTTATTCCTTTACTTTTCTGATGAACTTGCTTTCACTTTACTGTATGGACTTGCCCTGAATTCTTTCTTGCGTGAGGTCCAAGAACCCTCTCTTGGGTTCTGAATTGAGACCCCTTTCTATAACAAAAACATTTAACTTTATTACTAGGTCATGACATTCTGCAAAGTTTCTTTGGAATGATGTCCTAGTTTGAGCTCCCAGTTTGATAGTACAAATTGAGTATCCTTAATCAAAAAATCTGAAACCTGAAATGCTCCAAAATTTGAAATTTTTGAGCACCAACATGGTACTCAAAGGAAATGTTCATTGGAGCATTTCAGATTTTGGATTTTTGAATTAGGGATGCTCAACCACTAAGTATAATGCAAACATTCAAAAACTGGAAAAAAATAAGAATTGGAAACACTTCTCATCCCAAGTATTTCAGATAAGGGATGCTCACCCTGTAAAACTTGAACATTCTTGTTAGAAAATTAGATGTTATGAATGAGATGAATGTACCTGTATTTGGTTTGTTTTTCTGTTTTAAGAAACTAAATGTTCAAAGATTATTAGCATACACTCAATTACAGAGATGTTAAATACTAATTGGATTGTGACTCTGATTTTATTTTCATCTAGATTATTTTGATTTACCTATGACATTATTTCATATCACTACTCATAGGGAGCCTACCTTTTTGCTTGGTAGTGAGTGTGAAGCAGCTGAAAGAAATGGAGATATCTGAGAAACTACCAGCTGGTAACCAATATATACACTTGAGATACAGCTATGTATTTTTCAGATTGGAACAGTAAGTGACTATAGGATCCAAAACAGAAAATTTGGTGTTAAATCCCCCATAAGTATCTTGTGTGATAGCATATTTTAAGATTGCTGAATTCATGGGGGGAAAAAGCATACTGCTAAACCAAAATGCATGAGTACAGTTGAGAAGTTAAAAAGTTATATTCCTGTTTTTGAAATTTTACACCAAATTTTGACAGCAACAACAAAACTTCTTGGTTAAGTTTATTAGATTAAAAATATTGCTAAAATCAGGCTAAATATGCATGCAAAGTTCCTTCTGATAAAAACTGATGAAAAAACATTACAAATCAATAGAATTATAAACTAAATCATGCCTTGAGCTAGGAAAGATGAAATGACCATCACTAGTAAACTGATAGGCACGAGTTCTCGATAGGCAATGACTTACTTATGTTAAAAGATGGAAGAAACATAGATCAGTGTAGTTCAAGCCCTTCACAAATGTTAGAAACCAAGAAATTGAGGTGCAAAGTGGTTGCTTGACTTGCCCAAGGTCCCATGACTTGTTAATGGCAGAGCCAGGCTGGAATTTGACCCTGCATTCCAGGAAAAAGCACCTTTATTATACCATGCCAGGCCAGCACCAAAATTCCAGGACTGCTTTTGCAAGTGTTATATTTAACCAGGGTTCTTAATTACTAGCTGGTAAGGAATTTGCATAGAACCATATGGATGTAGATCAAAATCACATGATTAAATGTTTCACAAGTGGTGAATTACATATATGTGTACATATATACATATATGTGTGTATATATATGAATGAGAGAATTAAAATTACTTTAAAATATATTTAATTTACAAAAAAGCCTTGGGATCATCTATTGAGGTGAAAACAGTGATGTCATGGAAAGATTACCAGATGTCTACAGGAACTGACCTCTCATCTTGCCCTGCCATGCATTGGCTGTGGAATTGCTTCATTCTCCAGTCAACAAAACGGGGATGTTGATGACTGCTCTACCTCCAAGAAACATTCTACTGATAAATAAAATAGAATAAGTGGAGTGTTCTGAGGGTTTCTAACAGGGGAACCCACCCCCAATATTTCAACATAAGTTCTTTCTATTTTCCATAAGTGTCAGCTGGCTGAGAAATAAAGAGAAAGAGTACAAAGAGAGGAATTTTACAGCTGGGCCTCCGGGGGTGACATCATGTATCAGTAGGACCGTGATGCCCACCTGAGCCACAAAACCAGCAGGTTTTTATTAAGGGTTTCAAAAGGGGAGGGGGTGCAAGAACAGGGAGTAGGTCACAACGATCACATGCTTCAAAGGGCAAAAGGCAGAACAAAGATCATATGCTTCTGAGGAAACAGGACAAAGGGCAAAAGGCAGAACTTTTGATAAGGGTCTATGTTCAGCAGTGCATGTATTGTCTTGACAAACATCTTAACAGAAAACAGGATTCGAGAGCAGAGAACCATTCTGACCTCAAATTTACCAGGGCGGGGTTTTTCCCCAGTCTAGTAAGCCTGAGGGTACTGCAAGAAACCAGGGCGTATTTCAGTCCTTATCTCAACCGCATAAGACAGACACTCCCAGAGCGGCCATGTATAGACCTCCCCCGAGGAATGCAATTCTTTTCCCAGAGTATTAATATCAATATTCCTTGCTAGGAAAAGAATTTAGCGGTATCTTCCCTACTTGCACATCTGTTTATAGGCTTCTGCAAGAAGAAAAATATGGCTCTTTTTGCCCGACCCCACAGGCAGTCAGACCTTATGGTTGTCTTCGTTTCCCTGATAATTGCTGTTATTCTGTTCTTTTTCAAAGTGCACTGATTTCATATTGTTCAAACACACATGTTTTACAATCAATTTGTACAGTTAACACAATTTTAGTGGTCCTGAGGTGATGTACATCCTCAGCTTACAAAGATAACAGGATTAAGAGATTAAAGTAAGACAGGCATAAGAAATTATAAAAGTATTAACTTTGGGAACTGATAAATGTCTATATTAAAATGAAATCTTCACAATTTATATTCCTTTGCTGTGGCACCAGCCGGTCCCTCTGTTCAGGGTCCCTGACTTCCCACAACAGGTTTCATACCTTCCTAAAAGAATTAAAATAGGAGAATTAGGTTTTAGACCACAACTTGTTTAACTTACGTTGCTGATGACTACAAGTTTTCTTGTAGTTATGAGTCAGTGATTCTCAGGAATTCCTTTTTGCACCACTTAACCTTTAAACTGTTTTCTTTATTGAACCTTAGATTTAGAAGACTGATAAATCACCTAGAGATTTCTCCTCTCAGTTCAAGTACCCCCTCTTAGAAATGCTGATAAAAAACTTATTCCTGTGCAAGGTGGTTTATTCGATGGTTGACAAGCCACAACATAGAAAAATGTTCATGTTATTGAACAAAAATTTATCTGTATAATTTTTTTGTCATTAATTTTTATTTTATTTTATTTTTAAATTTTCTATAGGTTATTGGGGTACAGGTGGTATTTGGTTACACGAGTAAGTTCTTTAGTGGTGATTTGTGAGATTTTGGTCTGCCCATCACCCGAGCACTATACAAAGCACCCTATTTGTAGTCTTTTATCCCTCACCCGGCTCCCACCCTTCTGTCCAAGTCCCGAAAGTCCATTGTATCATCCTTATGCCTTTGTGTCCTCATAGCTCCCGCATATAAGTGAGAACATACCATGTTTGATTTTCCATTCCTGAGTTAATTCACTTAGAATAATAGTTTCCAATCTCATCCAGGTCACTGTGAGTGTCATTAATTCATACCTTTTTATGGCTGAGTAGTATTCCATCACATATATGTATATATCATATATATATATTCCATCATATATATATGATATATATGTCATGGAACCAACCCAAATGCCAATCAATGAGTGAATAAACTGTGATATACATACATATATATGTATATGTATGAGACAGAATATATATATATGTATATCACAGTTTATAGGATGGAATGTACTGCACAGTGGTCTTGATTTGCATTTCCCTGATCATTAGTGACATTGAGCATTTTTTCATGTTTGTTGACCATTTGTATATCTTCTTTTGAGAATTGTATATTCATGTCCTTAGCCCACTTTGTGTTGGCATTGTTCTTTTTCTTGCTGATTTGTTTGAGTTTATTGTAGATCCTGGATATTAGTCTTTTGTCAGATGTATAGATTGCGAAGATTTTCTCCCACTCTGTGGGTTGTCTGTTTACTCTGTTGACTATCCTTTTGCTGTGCAAAAGCTCTTTAGTTTAATTAAGTCCCAGCTATTTATCTTCATTTTTATTGGATTTGCTTTTGGGTTCTTGGTCATAAAATCCTTGCCTAAGGCCATCTCAGTGTAATTTTTAACTGCAGTCATAGTTTTTTTTGTTTTGAGTTACATAGATTTTATCAATTCTCAAATTATTTGAATTCAACTATCAAGTTTCTCCTAAATTTTCAATGTTATAGTAAGAAAGAAGATAGCATTATTAAGTGGCTACTGTGCAGTATTAACACTTTTATCTGGATGTTTTCAATTAAAACTCAAAATAAGTTAACTCCAAGTAGTCTCCATTCCTGCATTGATGAGACTAGCAAAGTTGCTAAAACCATAAGCTCTGAATTTAGACACACCTGGATTTAAGTCTTGGCTCTTGGATTTAAATCTTGGCCACTTACTAACTGTATAAATTGTAGAAGTTACTTAGCCCTTCTAAGCCTCAGCTTCCTCATTGGTAAATTTTAAAAGTGATAATTCTAATGATAATGTGGTTATGAGGTTAAAAAATATAATGCCTGGGCAACATGATGAAGCCCTATCCCCATAAAAAATGTATAAATTTATAATCATGTCATCTGCAAACAGGGACAATTTGACTTCTTCTTTTCCTAACTGAATACCCTTTATTTCTTTCTCTTGCCTGATTGCCCTAGCCAGAACTTCCAACACTATGTTGAATAGGAGTGGTGAGAGAGGGCATCCCTGTCTTGTGCCAGTTTTCAAAGGGAATGCTTCCAGTTTTTGCCCATTCAGTATGATATTGGCTGTGGGTTTGTCATAAATAGCTCTTATTATTTTGAGATACGTTCCATCAGTACCGAATTTATTGAGAGTTTTTAGCATGAACGGCTGTTGAATTTTGTCAAAGGCCTTTTCTGCATCTATTGAGATAATCATGTGGTTTTTGTCTTTGGTTCTGTTTATATGCTGGATTACATTTATTGATTTGCTTGTGTTGAGCCAGCCTTGCATCCCAGGGATGAAGCCCACTTGATCATGGTGGATAAGCTTTTTGATGTGCTGCTGGATTCGGTTTGCCAGTATTTTATTGAGGATTTTTGCATCGATGTTCATCAGGGATATTGGTCTAAAATTCTCTTTTTTTGTTGTGTCTCTGCCAGGCTTTGGTATCAGGATGATGTTGGCCTCATAAAATGAGTTAGGGAGGATTCCTGCTTTTTCTATTGATTGGAATAGTTTCAGAAGGAATGGTACCAGCTCCTGCTTGTACCTCTGGTACAATTCAGCTGTGAATCATTCTGGTCCTGGACTTTTTTTGGTTGGTAGGCTATTAATTATTGCCTCAATTTCAGAGCCTACTATTGGTCTATTCAGGGATTCAACTTCTTCCTGGTTTAGTCTTGGGAGAGTGTAAGTGTCCAGGAAATTATCCATTTCTTCTAGTTTTTCTAGTTTATTTGCATAGAGGTGTTTATAGTATTCTCTGATGGTAGTTTGTATTTCTGTGGGGTCAGTGGTGGTATCCCCTTTATCATTTTTTATTGCGTCTGTTTGATTCTTCTCTCTTTTCTTCTTTATTAGTCTTGCTAGTGGTCTATCAATTTTGTTGATCTTTTCAAAAAACCAACTCCTAGATTCATTGATTTTTTGGAGGGTTTTTTGTGTCTCTATCTCCTTCGGTTCTGCTCTGATCTTAGTTATTTCTTGCCTTCTGCTAGCTTTTGAATGTGTTTGCTCTTGCTTCTCTAGTTCTTTTAATTGTGATGCTAGAGTGTCAATTTTAGATCTTTCCAGCTTTCTCTTGTGGGCATTTGGTGCTATAAATTTCCCTCTACACACTGCTTTAAATGTGTCCCAGAGATTCTGGTATGTTGTATCTTTGTTCTCATTGGTTTCAAAGAACATCTTTATTTCTGCTTTCATTTCTTTATGTACTCAGTAGTCATTCAGGAGCAGGTTTTTCAGTTTCCATGTAGTTGAGCGGTTTCGATTGAGTTTTAGTCCTGAGTTCTAGTTTGATTGCACTGTGGTCTGAGAGACAGTTTGTTATAATTTCTTTTCTTGCACATTTGCTGAGGAGTGCTTTACTTCCAGTTATGTGGTCAATTTTGGAATAAGTGCAATGTGGTGCTGAGAAGAATGTATATTCTGTTGATTTGGGGTAGAGAGTTCTGTAGATGTCTATTAGGTCTGCTTGATGCAGAGATGAGTTCAATTCCTGGATATCCTAGTTAACTTTCTGTCTTGTTGATCTGTCTAATGTTGACAGTGGGGTGTTGAAGTCTCCCATTATTATTGTGTGGGAGTCTAAGTCTCTTTGTAGGTCTCTAAGGACTTGCTTTATGAATCTGGGTGCTCCTGTATTGGGTACATACATATTTAGGATAATTAGCTCTTCCTGTTGAATTGCTCCCTTTACCATTATGTAATGGCCTTCTTTGTCTCTTTTGATCTTTGATGGTTTAAAGTCTGTTTTATCAGAGACTAGGATTGCAACCCCTGCTTTTTTTTGTTCTCCTTTGCTTGATAGATCTTCCTCCATTCCTTTATTTTGAGCCTATGTGTGTCTCTGCACGTGAGATGGGTCTCCTGAATACAGCAAACTGATGGGTCTTGACTCTTTATCCAGTTTGCTAGTCTGTGTCTTTTAATTGGACCATTTAGTCCATTTACATTTAAGGTTAATATCATTATGTGTGAACTTGATCCTGTCATTATGAATTAACTGGTTATTTTGCTCGTTAGTTGATGCAGTTTCTTCCTAGCATCGATGGTCTTTACATTTTGGCATGTTTTTGCCATCATCTCTGCCCAAAATCTCCTTAAGCTTATAAGCAACTTCAGCAAAGTCTCAAGATACAAAATTAATGTGCAAAAATCACAAGCATTCTTATACACCAGTAACAGACAAACAGAGAACCAAATCATGAATGAACTTCCATTCACAATAGCTTCAAAGAATATAAAATACCTAGGAATCCAACTTACAAGGGATGTAAAGGATCTCTTCAAGGAGAACTACAAACCACTGCTCAGTGAAATAAAAGAGGACACAAACAAATGGAAGAACATACCATGCTCATGGATAGGAAGAATCAATATCATGAAAATGGCCATACTGCCCAAGGTAATTTGTAAATTCAATGCCATCCCCATCAAGCTACCAATGAGTTTCTTCACAAAATTGGAAAAAACTGCTTTAAAGTTCATATGGAACCAAAAAAGAGCTCGCATTGCCAAGACAATCCTAAGTCAAAAGAACAAAGCTGGAGGCATCACGCTACCTGACTTCAAACTATACTACAAGGCTACAGTAACCAAAACAGCATGGTACTGGTACCAAAACAGAGATATAGACCAATGGAACAGAACAGAGTCCTCAGAAATAATACCACACATCTACAGTCATCTGATCTTTGACAAACCTGAGAAAAACAAGAAATGGGGAAAGGATTCCCTATTGAATAAATGGTGCTGGGAAAATTGGCTAGTCATAAGTAGAAAGCTGAAACTGGATACTTTCCTTACTCCTTATACGAAAATTAATTCAAGATGGATTAGAGACTTAAATGTTAGACCTAATACCATAAAAACCCTAGAAGAAAACCTAGGTAATACCATTCAGGACATAGACATGGGCAAGGACTTCATGTCTAAAACACCAAAAGCAACGGCAACAAAAGCCAAAATTGACAAATGGGATCTAATCAAACTAAAGAGCTTCTGCACAGCAAAAGAAACTACCATCAGAGTGAACAGGCAGCCTACAGAATGGGAGAAAATTCTTGCAATCTACTCATCTAACAAAGGGCTAATATCCAGAACCTACAAAGAACTCAAACAAATTTACAAGAAAAAAGCAAACAACCCCATCAAAAAGTGGGCAAAGGATATGAACAGACATTTCTCAAAAGAAGACATGCATACAGCCAACAGACACATGAAAAATTGCTCATCATCACTGGCCATCAGAGAAATGCAAATCAAAACCACAATGAGATACCATCTCATACCAGTTAGAATGACAATCATTAAAAAGTCAAGAAAAAACAGGTGCTGGAGAGGATGTGGAGAAATAGGAACACTTTTACACTGTTGGTGGGATTGTAAACTAGTTCAACCATTATGGGAAACAGTATGGCGATTCCTCAAGGATCTAGAACTAGAAGTACCATATGACCCAGCCATCCCATTACTGGGTATATACCCAAAGAATTATAAATCATGCTGCTATAAAGACACATGCACACGTATGTTCATTCCAGCACTATTCACAATAGCAAAGACTTGGAATCAACCCAAATGTCCATCAGTGACAGACTGGATTAAGAAAAATGTGGCACATATACACCATGTAATACTATGCAGCCATAAAAAAGATGAGTTTGTGTCCTTTGTAGGGACATGGATGCATCTGGAAACCATCATTCTCAGCAAACTATTGCAAGAACAGAAAACCAAACACCGCATTTTGTCACTCATAGAGGGGAACTGAAGAATGAGATCACTTGGACTCGGGAAGGGGAACATCACACACCGAGGCATATTATGGGGATGGGGGAGCGGGGAGGGATTGCATTGGGAGTTATACCTGATGTAAATGACGAGTTGATGGGTGCTGACGAGTTGATGGGTGCAGCACACCAACATGGCACAAGTATACATATGTAACAAACCTGCATGTTATGCACATGTACCCTAGAACTTAAAGTATAATAATAAAAAATAAATTAAAAAAAGTTGAAAATCAGAAAAAATAAAATAAAATAAAATACTTCTTTTTCTGTGGGAAAAAAAAAATGTATAAATTAGCCAAGCATGGTGATGTGCCTGTAGTCTCAGCTATCGGGAGGCTGAGGTGGGAGGACTGCTTGAGCCTGGGACGGGAAGGTTGCAGTGAGCCAAGATTGTGCCATTGCACTCCAGCCTGGGCAACAGAGCAAAATCCTGTCTCAAAACATGTATTTTATATATATATATATATATGGCATATGATTATATAATGCCTAGTAACTATTAAATAAATGTAAGCTATTGGTATTAATAGTCTCTCCTTTTTTTTTTTTTTGGCCTTATGTTTATCCCAAAGAACTTGTATTTTCTTTGTTTTGGGCCTGATTTCTATATGAAGAAATAGTTTTGAATTATCTCCTGGTGTATTAGCTTTCTCTCCCTAATTTTAAAATTCAAATATTCATAAACATACATTCTGTGGTTTTCATGTTTTTGACAAAAATATTGAACAGGAAAGAGCAAATCATAAATTCTTGGAGTTTGCCTTTTAAGGTTGAAGTCAAGTCTTTGGCCAATACTCTTTGGGTGACATTGAATGCCTAACTGTGAAGCAAACCACCAGTCATCTTGCTCTTACCTGGCCCTCATTCCTCCATCTTAACAACAAAAGGTGTGCATCACAATATTTGGCGAATGCTATGCTAAAACCAAGGCATACCATGTACATGCATGCCTTCCTCCTGACACACAGGCAACCAAATCTAAGAAAAGAAATGAGACTGGTTGTCATGACTTGTTCTTAGTGAATTCACATTGGTTAGTATTTGTTTACTGTATCTTGCTTACAAATCATCCATTTTAGAATTTTGTTTGGCGTCTGCGTGAGGCTCATCAGTTTATATACAGATCTCATGTTTTCACTATTTTTAGAAGTAGAAATATTTTCTAGCCATTAGTCACCTTTTCCGTTCTCCTTGATTCTCAGGAACAGTTCTCTGATCTCATCTGCAAACTCTATTGATACTTTGGGATAGAATTTGTATTAAACTGAAGTTTTGAAGTCATTTAGAGTAAGTGAAGATTTCTCTTACTATCTCTTTTTCTATTATAGGTTTTAATTCTCTCTTCATAATGTTTGCTTCAAAATTGATGTTCATCTCTCTTAGAATATGGAAGAAAGCAGAAAATTGATTGGTTCTTTGATTATGCTATCATTTGTTAAGGTTATATTGTATTTTTTTTTTTTTTTGAGACAAGGTCTTGCTGTGTGGCCCAGGCTGGAGTGCAGTGGTGTGAACATGGCTAGTGAGGGTTTACTTCCTGGGCTCAAGTGATCCTCCTACCTCAGCCCCCTGAGTAGCTGGGAACACAGGCATGTGCTACCACACCTGGCTAACCTTTTACAAAGTTTTGTAGAGATGGAGTCTCACTTTGTTTCCCAGGCTGTTGGGCAAGAGATCCTCCTGGGTTCAAGTGATCCACCTGCCTTGGCCTCCCAAAGCATTAGGATTACAGGTGTCAGCCACCATGCTTGGCCTAAGGTTATATTGTCTGAGATATAGCATAGGTTTTTCTTCGCAGATCTTTTCTTGGCTACAGAGATTAAAAAGAAAAACAGCTTTCTTGCTGTCTTTAGTGTTTATCTCCACCCCTACTTTAAGACTTTATTCTCATAATACTCTAAACAATTTTTCCTTTTCTTTTATTGCATGCTTGGCTCTGTCCACCCTATCCATCCTCTGAGCCATAGGAACCTCGAGTCTTCCTACTCCAGATCTAACACTCCTTTTACCTCCTCTCTGAGAGCTGTCTACTCCTCGACTATTTTTCTATTCTTGCTGTGTATGTTTGCAGCACAATCTCAGAACCTCGTTTATGGTCAATTATCTGAGATTATTTCTATTATATTTTCTTTCCAGACAGCATATCTTTCCTCTGAAACAGGATCATTTTTGTAATGCTCAAGTAATCCTGCTTTCAGAGTCTACATTCCTCTTCTAAACATATTCCCTTGGGCACTATTATTTTCCTTACTTTTTATGAAGCCTCCTTTCTGAAGGCCTGACCATTACTTTTTTCACTATTATAAAACATCAAGGCCATTTTATCCCAAGATTTCCTTGTTTCTACATTTGACACCTCCTTCTTTCTTGTTGGAATCCAGGATAGAAGTTTCCCAAATGTATTCCTTTACCTGCTGAGGGAAACTTGTCAGTAACACAAATCGAGAACAAACTCTCGGTTGCTGTGTGCTGGGTTGAATGTGTGCCTTTCCCCAGCTTATGTCCACCTGGAGCCTGTGAACATGACCTTATTTGAAAATACAGTCTTTGCAGATGTAATCAAGTTAAGATGAGGTCATACTGGATTAGAATGGACCCTAAATCCAATATAACTGAATCCTTATAAAAAGAGGAACACTGGGACACAGGGACACAGACAGGGAGAAGATCGTAGGTGGAGACTGAGTGATGCATCTAGAAGCCAGGGAGCACCAAGGGTGGCAAGCAACTGCCAGAGGCTAGGAAGAGGCAAGGAAGGTTCCCTAGAGGCGTCAGAGGAAAACATCACCTTAGTTGCAGACTGCTAGCTGCCAACACTGAGATAATAATTTTTTGTTGTTTTAAGCTACCTAGTTTGTGGTGATTTGTTACGGCAGCATCAGGTAACCAATACATGTGGTTAATAGCAGGATACCACTAACTGGTTCCAGGTGGCCAATTCTGTAGCAGTTTTGCTACATGTATCAGAAGATAGCATGGCTATGTGGCAAGAATATAGACTTTAAACTTAAAGACCCATGCTCAACTCTTAGACCTACCACTGGTGAGTTGGGCGATCTGCGGCTGCTAAAAGAAAAATTTTGGACAAACTAAATTTAACAGAGTTTAACTGAGCAAAGAATGTTTCATGAACTGGGCAATCCCCAAACCAGAATAGATTCAGACAGACTCACGTGAAAAGAAAAGGATTTATGAACAGAAAAATGAAAGTGAAACAGAAGTGAGGAATAGAAACAGCTGGATTGTTACAGCTTTATGTTTGTCTTATTTGAATATGGTTTAAACAGTTGGCCATCTATAATTGGCTGAAACTCAGTGATGGGTACAAGAGAAAGTTACAGTCTGTTGACACATCCAGTTAGGTTATAGTTCACTGTGTGCAGAGAAACCTTTAGCCTCAACTTAAAAATATGTAAGGAGGCAGCTTTAGACTAAACTTAACAGGGCATAGTCAATTAATCACTTATAACTTCCATAAAATAATGATTATTTATTATTCAACTGATAAGGCTTCTGTGATGTTGAAGAAAATGTGAGAAAGCACATTTTAAGTTATAAAGTCCCAATAAAGGCTACTGTATTGTGCACCCTTGACATAAGTAACTCCATCTTAGAAAAAGACTCCATCTTACATTTCACGGGACACTTTGCCAACAGAGATATGATGTTTGCTTAATACATTTATAATAAATAAAGACTGTATCCAACTAGATAAGGGCATAAACAAGTGCACACTTCCACTATCAGTCCTCTGGTGGCCATAAAAAGAGCAGGGCTTCAGCAGCTCAAAGCAGCCATCTTAACTGATGCGCTCTTACTGTCACTAGTGATCAATACCTGGCATCTGCTGCTGAAGGCTCTGCCCACATCAAAGACTTTTCCTTTCAAGACCTTTCCTGCACCGCCCAGCACAGACCAGGAGATTCTTTCTGTCTTCATCGTCACTTTCCCTGGACTAGTTCATTAACCCTTTTTCCTATTCCCTTTCTCTTGATGTTAAATATTACTTTCGTGTGGAATGTTTAATCTTAACATTTATATGTTGATGAAATATACTACTATATATGGTTTGCAATATTGACTGACTTGGGAAGTGGCTTGAGCCTGTATGCTCTGACTACCGAGTGAATGAGAAGTACTAAGGAGAGAGTTGCCTTCTTGAGAACTCCATGTAGCTTGTGGCTTTTGTGATTAAAATAGCATCAATAAAAATCTGACATTGTGGAAAGACACAAACATGGTTATCTCTGACTTTGCCCTTCTCGTGAGAGCTATCTAGGATTGTTTTACCCAGCTTCCTTCATCTGCTGGCTATCTGTATTACAGTCCTTCAAAGATACTACTTCCATCTCTTTCTAGGTTTATCCCCTTTTAAATAATTCTATCCCCAGATTTTAAATTTCCATTGGAATATATACATTCTTGACATATAATTTTCCTATCCTGTCCTTTCAAGGAAACGTTTTCCTTTTGAACAAGGTATACATGCTCTTTTAATGTTGTATTCCAGGTATGCATCTCATCAATAAGTCTCAATGATCCAGAGACAGCATTTACCAATCCTTATCTAAAAATCTTCAAAGTATGGATACTGTGTGCATGTGACATATACACATTTGAGTCCTAGAGTTTTTTTTAGGTCTACTTCTATGACATGGTCCCTTGAGAATTATAAGGTTTCTCTTCTATGGGATCCTTGCAGTCTTTCATTGTGTTTGGTTTTGAGTAGTTTATGTTTATCTTTTTCTGAGATTTGATCTCTTCTTCACTCTTGTGCTGGGTACGTCTTTTTGCCCCACTCCCTCCCTCTGCCCCCAGCATCCAGTGGATTTGAAATAAGCGTCTTCAGACTTTCTTCTGGCTGACTTTTCATTATTTGTGTCATGCAATTTTGTTGTCGGGCAGACATTACTCTGAGTTAGAATATTATTGTATAGTTTTTTAAAACCTTTTTAAAAAAGCTCCCCCTTTATTCTCACAGCCTAAAAATAAAGCAGATTTAAGAAGGAATCCCCCTGCCCCAATATCTGAGAGGCTGTCATGTGGAAAAGGGATTAGACTTATCCTACATAGAACCATATGTGGAGATTACAGAGGCAGTGTGATCCTAATATAATAATAAAACTTTTCTAATGATCAGAGCTGTCCAAAAACAGAATGACTTGCCTTGTGAGGCAGATAGCTCTATTTCTGGAAATGTTCAAGGACAGTGCTTTAGGTCAGGTTCTCTAGAAGGAGAGCCTGAAATGGAGATTCCTGTGCAAGTGACTCATTGAGGGAGTGGGCTCAGGAGAAGCCAGTAGAGGAGTGAGCTGAGCAGGGGAGGGGAGGGGAGGAAGCTGGGCAAAGATGCGTGTATGCTAAAGTCTGACCCCAACCTGATCCCACAGGAGTTCTGGGGCATGAATGGTATCACTGAATTGTCGTCTCTTGGGTCTTTTGTGCTTCTTTATCAGTCAGGCATTGCCTGTGTGCTGCCCATGGAGGGTGTATGTATGGGGTAGGAAGGCATATGCCTTACAGGCATTTCCAGGCAAGGCAGCTCTGCTGAAGGCTATTCTTAGGTTAAGGGTACAGCTATGAGTTGCCAACAGCCAACATTCATACAGGTGGGGAATGTAGGCATTTACCAGATAAACAGATGAGTGGGACCCCAATAACACCTACTACAAAGAAGAAGAATTATGCAGAAGCTTTACTATTTTTTTTTAAGACAGGGTCTTCCTCTGTCACCCAAACTGGAGTGCAGTGGTGCAATCATAGCTCAGTGCAGCCTCGATCTCTCAGGTTGAAGTGATCCTCCCACCTCAGCCTCCTGAGTAGCTAGGACCATAGGCACACCACCATACCCAGCTAATTTTTTTCATTTTTTTTGTAGGGATAAGGTCTCCCTATGTTACCCAAGCTGATCTTGAACTCCTGTGCTCAAGTAATCCTCCCACCTCAGCCTTCCAAAATGCTGAGATTAAAGGTGTGAGCCACCACACCTGACCCACATTGCCTTTCTTTATACCATTTAATGTGAGATAGTGATACCAATGGTGAGAATATAGATTTTGGTCCTGCTGAGGGCTTATGTCTTAGTCTGTTTTCTGCTGGGTAATTTATAAAGAAAATAAATGTATTTGGCTCATAGTTCTGGAGACTGAGAAGTCAAGAGCATGGCACCGGCATCTAGTGACGGTCTCCATGCTGCATCATCCCCTGGTGGAAGGTGGAAGAGCAAGTGAGTGTGCAAAGGGGGCTGAACTCTTGCAATAACTATAACTAACCTACTCTTGTGATAATGGTGTTAATCTATTCATGAGGATGGAGCCCTCATGGCTTAATCACTTCTTAAAGGCCCCACATCTTAATAGTGTTGCAACGGCAATGAATTTTCAACATCAGTTTTGAAGAGGACAACGTACAAAACATAGCAGCTTGATGGAGTTGTGTTGGGAGACAATTCTTCAAGGGTCTCTTACATTTCTGCACATTTTGTGAACAGAGACACAGACTGCTTTTGTATTGATTATCTTTTTAAGAACCCTTGCATCACAAACTGCCTTGGAAGATGGTATCTCCCTAGGGAGCAGAGGGCAGATTTGTTTACTGTCCAATATGATAAAGATGATGTCTGTTTGGGAGCAAAGATTGGGCAGGTTTTCTTGCAGCCCATTATAAAAGATTAGGTTCCTTAAACTTGGGGTTCTTTAGCTGTGATGTAAGTCCACATGTGTGGAGCATCCATGCAGTTGCTCTGTGGAATTTGGCGGGGGTGTCTGGGGAAGGGGAACTAACATGAATGTGTAGCTCATGCTCCTTTCCATGCTCTGGGTGATAAAGTCCTTTGTCTCTGAGCCAGAAGTCTGGTGCCTTCTGTCAGCATTCATGCAACAGTGATAGGTTAATTTGTTATTCTGCCAGGTAGAATATAATCTCAGACTCTTTATAGTTCTTGACAGGTTGACCATTTACTATTGAGGAATCATACTTCCCACGATAATTGGTTTATGATCACAGAAGAAAGTATGTTCTTGTTTTCCAGAAAAATAGGAAAATTTGATACCTTTGACCATAGGCCAACATTTATTATTAGAATGTTCTTAAACTCCTGCTATTTGGGGACGTCATGACTAATGACTGGAAGCAGATTAACATGGAGATTGGCCAGCCTTGGCATTTATAGGGGCTTTTCTTTTGTCTCTAACATCATGACTGTAGGTAGCCATCTTCTCTACCTTCTTAGGAGATAATACCTGGCCCTAAATTCTGTTTGCTATTTTGTGCCTTGGCAGGGCTGAGGGCAACCAAAGACTGTGTGTCCATCAGAGATTCAGTGAGATGATGCGGCCTGTGGCTCAGTGGTCCATTGGGATCAATCACAAACCTTACCTCACCTGGGCAGAGGACTGCCAACTCCAGCTGACACAGAACATTGCCCTCCAATATAGCTCTCAACCCCACCTCCTACATCAGGTGTTTGCCTTCCTGTCACAAATAAGTTGGCATCTGGGAGCAAAGACCACAAAAAGGAGAGAGAGGAGAGGGGAGCAAAGACCACAAGGAAGAGAGGGGAGGGATATGGGGTTGGGCTGAGAAGGTTACGTGGGCCTCTGATTGCTTCAGGCAGAGAGCAGTGAGTTAAATTAAAGCCACCTTTATTAGAATCACATTATTGCTCCACTCCCATACTTACCTGATAGTGACTTCAGCAGTAAAGAATAAAAACACATAGAATTTAAAATACTTGTCAGTGTATCATCTACTTGTTTGTTCTCTTTAATCAATTGTCTATAAGCTCAGTAAAGATGGGTATTAATTTTATAGCAGCTATGTGGGAGATCACATGACAAATTTAAAAAATGAGAACTCTAGTTCTAAGTAATTAATGATACACAGTCATGAAACTTTCATGCTTTTCATAACCTGTGGTCAGCAGATTCTGCTTTTAGTAATAATTCAAATAGTCGGCCCACCATGTTATATGGCAACTGAAAAATATTCATTTGATTTTTGCATTTATAAGTTATTTCCTGATTATCTGTAGTAATTCAGTTATTGTTATTATTATTATACTTTAAGTTCTGGGGTACATGTGCAGAACATGCAGATTTGTTACATAGGTATACACGTGCCATGGTGGTTTGCTGCACCCATCAACCCGTCATCTACATTAGTTATTTCTCCTAATGCTATTCCACCCCTAGCACCCCACCTCCTGACAGGCCCCAGTGTGTGATGTTCCCTCCCTGTGTCCATGTGTTCTCATTGTTCAGCTCCCTCTTATGAGTGAGAACATGCGGTGTCTGGTTTTCTGTCCTTGTGATAGTTTGCTGAGAATAATGGTTTCCAGCTTCATCCATGTCCCTATGAAGGACAGGAACTCATCCTTTTTTATGGCTGCATCGTATTCCATGGTGTATATGTGCCACATTTTCTTTATCCAGTCTATCATTGATGGGCATTTGGATTGGTTCCAAGTCTTTGCTACTGTGAATAGTGCTGCAATAAACATATGTGTGCATGTGTCTTTATGGTAGAATGAATTATAATCCTTTGGGTATATACCCAGTAATGGGATTGCTGGGTCAAATGGAATTTCTAGTTCTAGATCGTTGAGGAATCACCACACTGTCTTCCACAATGGTTGAACTAACTTACACTCCCCCCAACAGTGTAAAAGCGTTCCTATTTCTCCACATCCTCTCTAGCACCTGTTGTTGCCTGATGTTTTAATGATCGTCATTCTGACTGGCATGAGATAGTATCTAGTTTTATTTTAAAATATATTTTAAAAATATTTTAAAATATTAAAATATTTTCTGGGAGTTTGGGCATAAAGAATCACCCTCACAAAATAAAAAATCAGGAAATGCCAAATGTCTTTTACTCTGTATTATCTTGACTAAGCAATTCACAGAAACTGCGTCTAACAGCTATTTGAACAGTCTGAAAACTCTCTTCTGTATTTATATTTAAAATATGCAGTAGTCATTATAGGCACTGGGAAATTTTCTTTGCTATTATTGTATTTGGTTTTCATGGTCTGAAATGTCTGTGGCTCTCCTGCTTTTAGAATCCCCCTTCTTGGCCCCTAGTTCACTGTATTCTAACATCAATACACCCAACTTGGCATCATGAGATTCAACATTTTATAAAAGACTTTTACTATCTAAAGCTAACTTCGTATATGTATTCCTTACCTTTTGCTGGAATATGTTCTTGGAGATCATAATAAAATGAATGTTCAAAATGCAGATTGTACTGTACCATAGAAACATTATGTTTGAGAACTATGCTCATAAGCTAGCATTTGGCACTGAGTACATTTAGGTTCAATTAATAAATTATCATGAAAGCAATGATACAACTGTTATAAATCTTATCATTATTTTGAGTATTAAATTTATATTAGAAGTCTTCTGTGCAAAAGTGACCATACCTAATGGGGACATAGCAGTGTAATGTTTAATATATAATATTATGTATGTAATATATTTCATATATAATATATACAGCATATTCATATATTATATATACTACAACTTGAAAATAACGTAAACCAGCAAAAATAGTCATGCATTAAACATTTCACTAACAGTGAAACTTGCCTTCTAAGATGTAGGAAAGTTTTAGTGGGTAATTTGGTTAGACTATATATCATTTACAAAAACACTTTGTTCTTGGAGCTCTGGTCCATATGATAAGGCAAAAAATAAAATAAGACAAATAACATATAAGTTATTAAATAACCAATAAATATTAGAAAGGAAATATATTTATTATTAATAAATGAAAAGACATATCATGTTCCCAGATGGAAAGACCCGGTATTGTATAGCTGTTTAGTATCTTGAATTAATTTGTAAAGTCAAGGCTCTAATCTCAACAGGATTATTAAACTTGAAGAGTAGATTTTGAAGTTCATAAAGAAGAGAGAATGAGTAGAAATAGCTGAGAAAACATTGGGGGGAAAATGAGTTTGAATAGAGGACTTGCTCTATTAAATAGCAAAATTACAAACTAATACAATGTGTATTAGTTATTGCTATGTAGCAAAATACCTCCAAAGTTGACATCTTAACACAAATATTTATTGTCTCTCACAGTTTCTGAGAATCAGGAATCTGGGAGCAGCTTCCTGGCTCAGAGGCTTTCATGAAATTGCAGTCTTCTAAGCTCACTCGAGTGGCTGTAGGCAGAAGACTTCTGTTTCTTGTCACTTGGGCCTCTCCATAGGGCTGCTCAGTGGACATGGCATCTGGTTTCCCACAGGAGGAGAGAGAGAGAATCCCAAATAGAAGTGACATCCTATCACTTCTGCATGTGCTATTGGTCACACAGACCAACACTGGTACAATGTAGGAGGAGACTACACAAATGTCTGAATGCCAGGAGCCAGTGGCCAATGGGGAGCCACCATGAAGGCTGGGCAGAGCCACACAATATGTAAACAGTGTGGTATTAGGAAGAGATAAATGAACCAACAGGTTAGTACAGCGATTCAGACACTGACCATGAATACATAGGAATTTAGTTTATGTTAAAGGTACACATTCAAATAAGTGAGAACTGACATTTCAACACAATGTGTTATGAAATTCACTACCCCTCTATAAAAAGAATCATATTAGACCCATACCTCATACTATACTTCAAGTCAATTTCAGAAAAAATAATGAGGTAAAAAGCACATACATACATATTTAAGACAAATACAGAAAACTTCATTTTTTTGAGAAACAGGGTTTCACTGTGTCACCCAGGCTGGAGTGCAGCAGTACAATCATGCCTCACTGCATCCTTGATCCCCTGGGCTCAAGTAATCCTCCCACCTCAGCCTTCTGAGTAGCTGGGACTCCTGGCATGCACCACCATGCCCAGCTAATTTTTAAATTGTAGAGACAAGTTCTTACTATGTTGCCCAGGCTGGCCTTGAACCCTTGGCCTCAAGCGATTCTCCTGCATCAGCTTTTCAAAGTTATAGGATTACAGGTGTGAGCTACCTCACCCAGCCAGGAAAATATTTTTAATAAAAAATTTTAATCATCTTACAATAGGGATGACCTTTCCAATGTAAAAAATGCACAAAAATCAGAAGCTTTACAGTGAAATATTGACATAGTTCATTACAGTAAAAACACAACATAAACTTCTACAGAACAAAAGAGAATTTAAAGACAACAGAAAATCTATGAAAATATAGTTAGGTTACATCTTACAGTAAACATACATTAACCCAGATGGTACAAAGAGCTCCCACAATTAATAAGGTATAGGGACAATATCATTAGTAAAAAGGGCAAAGCATGTAAACAAAACAATTTGTGGAAGAGGAAATATAAGTGGCAAATGAATGTAAAATATACATTTCATTAGTAATCAGGGCAATACAATTTTTAAAAAAGATTGTTTTACCTATTATAATGGCAAAAATTAAAAATATAGCTATGATTAAGAGTTGGCAGGATACTCTCTCCTCAAGCAAAGAGTAAAGAAAAAAAAGTTGGCAGGATACAAGAAAATGAGCGTGCTTATGTTATCAGAGGATTGTATATAAATGAGGCCTTTTTGGAAGGCAATTTGGTAATATCTATAAAAATGTTAAATGTTAGTAACTCTGAGGCAGGCTTACATGTCTAGGAATCTATCTTATGGAAATACATGTGCACAAAGATGTATGTGCAAAGATGTTCGTTGTTTCAATTAAGTAACAAAATAATTGGAAATAGACAACATGGACACAAGATAATAAATTATAGAAAATGTATACTACAGAATACTATGTCGCCATTTAAAAGAATGAAATAAACTTATATCCACTGAACAGAAATATCTATAAGAAGCACTGTATGTAAAAAACAGTATGTCACAAAACAGTACTTATGGTATGAGCCCAATTGCTACATGCAAATGTGTTATGTGTATTTGCAGAGAAAAAGGCTGCTCGTGGAACTTTCAAATTAGTACTCTCCTAAGAGGGGTTTAGGAGTGAGGACAGAGGCAAAGGAATATGTTCATGTTTTGGTTTGTATATTTACATATTTTAATTTTTTTGTAATAGGAAGATTAATATATATTTAAGAGGAAAATTTTTAAATAATCAAAATGTTTTAATACATCAGATTCAGGATGGCATATTGAGCATCTTCATTATCTCCCTTTTCTCTCTAGGCTTTATTGAAAGTGCAGAAAATCTCTCTTTTTTTTTAGAAGGAATGGCATCATAATAGCATTATAAAACAAGAGAGGGGGCCAAGCACGGTGGCTCACACCCATAATCCCAGCACTTTGGGAGGCCAAGGCGGGCAGATCACGAGGTCAAGAGATTGGGACCATCCTAGCCAACATGGTGAAACCCCGTCCCTACTAAAAATACAAAAATTAGCTGGGCGTGATGGCACATGCCTGTAATCCCAGCTACTTGGGAGGCTGAGCCAAGAGAATGGCTTAAACCCAGGAGGTAGAGGTTGCAGTGAGCCGAGATCACGCCACTGCACTCCAGCCTGGGTGACAAAGCGAGACTCTTGTGTCAAAAAACAAACAAACAAAAACAAGAGAGGGTACTATTGGTGGAGCAGACAATTTGAGAAGTCCTGGAAGAGAGAAATCAGAAAGAATCAATATAAAAACTGGCAAATAAACCAGAACAATAAGAACAGAAACGAGAACCAAACATCAAAGAAAACATATGTTCTTTCCAAGAGCTACCAGGGAGGCTCTAAAGTCGGAATCAGTGAACATGAACAGCAGAGATGGCCTGTAAAATAGTCACCAGGCAATCAGCTGGTATTGACGGGGCATTTGGATACTGGGTTAGCCAGATTCCAGACCTTCCTTACATAGTGCCTATGGAATGGCTAGCACTGTAGCCAAACCTGAGGTACTCTTGTAATCACCTAACAGCTTCTTCCTGCCTACCGCACAGACAAAATTGATTCACTGACACTGTGGCAATTGCAGTAGAGAAAGAGTGTAAGTGACACGAGGCCAGCCCACATGGGAGAACTAGAATTATCACTCAAATCAGTCTCCCTGAAGTCTTGGAGGTTAGGGGTTTGTATGGACAATTTGGTGGGTGGGGGGCTAGGGAATGGACACTGTTGATTGGCTGGGGATGAAGTCTTAAGGGTGTGGAAAATGGTCCCTCATGCAGTCCACCGTTGGTTGGGTGAGGCCAGAGGATCAGCTGAGTCATGAGTCACCAGTCTGGGTGGGATCAGTCTGAAAAATATCTCAGAAAAGCAATCTTAGGTTCTACATTAGTGATGTTATCTATAGGAGCAACTGGGAAGGTCCCAAATCCTGTAACCTCTGGCCACATGACTGCTGAGCAGTAAGGGATTATAGAAAGTACACTTATTTTGTGATCGCCCATTAATCTTACAAAGGCAGTTTCAGCCCTGGAACAGGGAGGGGATTGGTTTCAGGAAGAGACTATTATCCTCTTTTTTTTTGAGACAGGGTCTTGCTCTGTCACTAAGGCTGAAGTGTAGTGGCACAATCACAGCTGACTACAGCCTTGACCTCTGGGGCTCAATCTGTCCTCCTACCTCAGCCTCCTGAGTAGCTGGGACTATAGGCGCGTGCCACCATGCCTGGCCAATTTTTGCATTTTTTATAGAGACAGGGTTTTGCCATATTACCCAGGCTGGCCTTGAACTCCTGGGCTCAAGTGATCTGCCCACCTCCACCTCCCAAATTGCTGGGATTACAAGCGTGAGCCACCACATCCAGCCTACTATTACTTTTGTTTTAAAGTTAAACCATAAACTAAATTCCTCCTGAAGTTAGGAGGAATGGCCTATGCCTAGGAATGACCAGTTACAGCTTGGGGCTCAGAAGCAAGACAGAGTCAACCATGTCAGATTTCTCTTGCTGTCATAATTTTGCAAAGGCAGTTTCATTCTCGTCTAAAGAAAATGACGGGTTTGCCTGGAGAGGAGAGGGCTCCTCAGATGGATGTTGGGGCCTGATGAATATATGGAACTGAGTTAATACTGGTGTCCACAACAGAGACCAAGGAAAGAACAATTAGAATAAAAGTGTATTTTGCCCAAAGCTCCCAGCTTTGGCTATTTCCTGACCGTGAAGCTGCAGGGGAGTCAGCCTAATGAAGTACGGGAACATGGAGCTTGCAATCAGTCTTCCTGTGGGAAAGCAGGATGTGGGGCAGTATGCAGATATAATGCTAGTTTTAGTTAAAAAAAAAAAAAAAAAAAAAAAGGAGTCTAACTATCTGAAGATCTAGAAGAAAATGCCACAAACTATGGACAGAAGTTACCCCTAGGAGGTAGGAGTTTAGAGGGAGGGTGAGAGGGGATGAAGGTGGGTTTTTCACTTTTTACTTCAAACCTATATTGTTTGAAATTTGTGTCCATGAACAAATCTGTTATTTGTTTTATAAATAAAAACATTAAAATAATAATTGCACTAGGAAAATGTGGTTAGAAACACACATATTTATGTCTGGAAAGATATACATCACAAATATCAGTAGTGTTTCTAAGCAGTACACTTACAGTAGAGATTTACATCCTTTACGCTTTTCTGCATTATCTAATATTTGGGATCCTGCTGTCAGAAATAGCCATTAGAGCATCTAGACATTTGAAGCCATCAGTTAAATATTAGGGTTGAAAGCAATGATGTGCTGGTGTTTAACAAGGGGCTCCCTGAAAAGAATGAGCATGCTGATTTGTGAGATTTGCTGACTTCTAAATACTCCCACCACAACAGGTGCCACATAACCAACGTAGGGTCACTAAGTGGGACGGGGAAGAGAGGTGCACAATGGCCTCTCTCCAGCTTGTGTGAGCTGGCTCCCACACATCCTGTGGAGCGAGAGTTTGGTGAGTTGGGATTTATTGACTCAGATCACTTGTCTTGATTTTCTTCTGTAGCCCACTCTCCTCGGTCACATGGAGAGCAGGCCCTAAGAGGCGAATTTGGGAGAGGTAGCTGCTTGCTGATTGTGGAGTTGAAGAGGCAGCTGCAGTCTCTGATGTCCTGGTTAGTCATGGGTCTATTGCAGAGAGGGGCCTTCATTTTGTTTTTATTAACAGAACAATTAGAACGGCTGACCCCTCTTCCCACCACTGTTGCAAACACAGGCCGGATAAAGGCACTTAGGAAGTAGAGGTATGGAGGCAAGCAGCAGACAGATGAAGCAAATTAAAGTCAACAGGAGCCCTGAATGCAGGAGGCCCACCTGTATTCAATTCCAGTAAAGTTTGTCTGCTCATTGTAAACAACTCAGTCACCCCCTCTTTTATTATCACTATACGCATCCCATGCTCTCTGGCTATGCTCTGGTCATGCTTATCCTGCAGTGCTGCCTTTTATTTAGAAGGAAAATGAACTAAGCTGGAAAATCTGGCTGGCTGTGCCCTTCAAAACTGTAAAAGCAGGAAAAAGAAATTAGCCACATTCCTCTCCCTGCCCACTTGTCTATTTATTGCCAATATTTCCCCTTCTCCCCGCCCCTGTGGAAATCTCTTGATCTCCACTGACTTTACATCTCACATGATGTCCCTTCCATGTAAGACCATAAGCATCATCTCTTTTTTTTCTGAATAGAGAAAGCCCCATCTTTCCACTGGGCCATGTACCACTATTCCCCCGCCGCCATGGAACATAGTGCCCTTGTCCTACATAATCAGTATCCTCATTGCTCCTGAGTTTTCTTCAATGGGACCTAATGGTAGGAAATAAAATGATCTACTTGAAAAGCAGAGGTAGGAAATGGGTAGCTAGGACCATCATTATTTCTACATAAAGAAACCACAGAGGAAAAAGAATGTCTTTGGTTGACTTCCAGGGAGTTGTTGCACTAGCCTAGGATAAGCATTACCCTTAAAAGAAAGCTTTGCATTTTTCAACACCTACATTACATTAAAACGTATTTGGGTCAACAACTGTTAGTATTCATTTGTATAGCTTTATTTTTTTTTCAAGGGAAGCATATATATAAGGTTGATAGCTTCATAAACATTTGTATGCAGTTACATAAATAGAAACATTTAATCTGCAGACACATCATATACCAAATATTAATATTTTTACATAAAACTAAAATTTCCCCCTTAATGTTTAATTTAGATTTGAATATATTGGTCATCACTGAGAGGGGGAGTCAAGATGTTTTTGCTGTTTAAAAATAGATTCTAGAGAACATCTGTATTTTCTTGATAGAAGCAGTAAACCATTTCTGAGATGTGATGGTGAAAGTAACAGAGTTATATCATGAACCCACAGTTCTCATCTTATTTTACTTCTGCGCATGCAGGAAAAGTGTGATGTGGGCTCTTCATGGGCCACTGTGACAAAGGGGGTGGTGTAAGGAGTGGTCACAGGGCTTAAGAAAGCTGAACAGAATAAGGTGGTGGAGGGGGGGGAGGTGAGGAGAAAAGGGAATATTAGCACTCAATTTTATCCAAAAAATAAAGAAATAAAATATATTAATATTGTATATATGAATTGATAGGCATACATGAAAATAATTTGCACTTAATTTAAAACATTTATTGGGCAGGTAGGACCAGGTGCACTGGACTACTATGTAGCAGGTGGGATGGATACATTAGTGGACCATGGGCAGAAAGAAACAGAGAATAAAGTTTATCTGGTGGTGATAACATCAGGGAGAAGAACAGGTCAGGATGAGGGGGACAGTTCTTTTATGAGGAAGGGTCAGGGAGTGCCTCTCTGACAACAGAATGAATTTGAGCAGAGATGTAAAGGGATCAAACCACACAGATATCTGGAGGAAGAGCATTTTAGGTGGAGAAAGCAGCAAAAGCAAAGGTCTTGCTGTGGGTGTACTTAACACATTCTAGGAACAGCAAAGTGGCCAGAGTCGCTGCGGGGGCTGGTCTGAGAAGTAGCTGGTCTCCAGATCTGTCGGGGCCTGAGGCCATTGCCAGGACTTTGGCTTTTGCTTTGAATGGTAGGGAAGTCATGGGAGAATTTGGAGCAAAGAGCTGTTCTCCTCTGACTTACACTGAAACGGACTAACTCTACTGTGTTAAGACTCAACAGTGAGGGCAGTGATGTGCAAGACCAGCTGGTAGTTCACTAGCCCCAGGAGCAGTTGTCCTGGCTTAAATCAGGTCAATAGCAGTAGAGATGGTAAGAGTGGTCAGATGCTGCTTCTATTTTTAAGGCGGTCCCAATACTGCAGGGCTGGGACTCTGGGAGACAAGTGAGACACCTTGGGTGAAAAATTTAAGAAGGAACTCACCTGGCAACATGTCATTGAGTAGGTAAGAGGGGACAAGACTTAGTGCAGCAGTTGGCTTATTAGAGCACAGACAATTACTTCATCTGTAGTAACTGGAGGGAGGGCAGAGTATATGGGCATGGAGCCAGTGGCTTGGCAGATGTGTGCATGGGAGGAAGTGGAGCTTCTTTTGATTACTGTAGTTTTTCAGTGAATTAGAAAGCAGGGTCATCAGCTGGGTGAGCTTTGAGAGAGGTGGAGTTTTGCAACGACTGAAGAAGAGGTGAAATAACCATGTAGGAGGGTGAAAATGGATGAACCAAGTATACATAGCAGGGTTTTTCAGGTGTTACTAGAGGCTTCTTGAAGTTAGCAGTTGTCACACTGGCACTGGAGTTGTACGCTCAGAATTATTTACCTATTTCTTTATTTTACCCATGGGGAGGCATGGAAACCATAGCTCTAGATCATATAAGATCTGCCAAATTGGCTTTACAATCCTTGCTTGAAAATCTACTTTAAAAAATGTCAACAATAGGTGCTACTCTATGTCTAAATAAATCATGTCTGAAAATAACCATTTGAAAATGATTAGTTTAAAAAAGAAATCAAGAACACAATCCTATTTACAACAGCAAAAAAAAATTATAAAATACTTAGAGGTAAATTTAGCCAAGGAGGTAAAAGTTCAGTATATTGAAAGCTGTAACACTGATGAAAGAGGTTAAACCCAGTATACTGTGTTTGTGGAATGGAAGAATTGATATTGTTACAATGTGCATACTACCCAAATCAATATACAGCTTCAACCTGATTCAACAAAGTCTTATGGACATTTTTCACAGAAATAGAAAAAGCAACTCTAAAATATATAGATGAAAGACTTTCCTCGGGGCCTAGAAGCTTGTGGGGGTGGGGGGGGGGTGGCGTGGGTGGTGAATAACTCCTACCTTCTCAGGCCCAGTCCCAAGGTGCAAGATCCCTTGCACCAGCAGCCTGCGTCAGCAAGATAGCAGAAGCAGGAAGAGAGCTGGCCGGAAGACAAGTACTCCCTGAAGACTGAGAGAGAGGCGGTCTGGGTACCGCCTAGCAGTTACATCAGACTGAGACACTTCCTGTTTACAGGAGACTATAAAACCCCTACTCCATCTTCATTTGGTGCTGACCCCATTTTAGGCCTCAGCCCGTCTGTACCCAGGAGCTCATTAAAATAGCGTGTTGTTCCACACCACCTTGTGGTGTTTGTTGGCATGCTCCCAGAGTTCGAACCAATACAAGAGCCTTACAATATAAAAACACAGAAGATCCCACCTAGCCAGAAAAAGCTGGAGAGAGAAAAACAAAATTGGAGGTATCACACTTCCTGATTTCAAATTATATTACAGAATTGTCATCAAAACAACATGGTACTGGCTGAAAAACAGACACAAAGACCAGTGGAACCAAATAGAGCCCAGACATAAACAAAAACATATATGGTCAGTGAAGTTTCAACAAGGCCATGGAGAAGACACATGAAAAAGCATAGTTTCTTTAATAAGTGGTGTTGAGAAAACTGGATATCCACATGCAAAAGAATGAAACTGGACATTTATCTTATACCATGCACAAAAATCAACTCAAAATGAATCAAAAACTTAAATGTAAGACCTGAAATTATAAAAGTCCTATAAGGAAATAGGAGAAAAGCTCCTTGATATTGTCCTTGGTAATGATATTTTAGATATTACACCAAAAGCATGGACAACAAAAGCAAAAATAAACAAGAGGAACTACATCAAATTAAAAAACTTCTGCACAGCAAAGGAACCAACCAACAAAATGAAAATGCAACCTATGGAATGGGAGAAAACATTTGCAAATCTTGAGGGATTAATATCCAAATATATAAAGAGCTCACACAACTCAAAAGTAAAAAAACAAAACAAATAACCTGATTAAAAAATGGGCAAAGAACTTGAATAGACATTTTCCCAGAGAAGATGTCTACTGGACAACAGGTATATGAAAAATGGACAACAGGTATATGAAAAATGCTCAACATCCCAAATTATCGAAGAAATGCAATTCAAAGCCACAATGAGATATCACCTCACACATGTTAGGACAAGTGAACTGTTGGTTGGAATTCAAAATGATGCAGCCACTGTGGAAAACAATATGGTGGTTCTTCAAAAAATTAAAAATAGAATTACCATGTAAAGAAAAAAATAAAATTCTGAGCCCCCCCAACCAACTGAATGGACCTCTCCTCTCAGCCAGGGGCATTCCAAAGTTAACCTGAAAAACTAGCTCAGGCCATAATGGGAAGAGGGGGTTAGTAATGCCTCATTATGTTCTCCTCCCTTTGGAATTCAGGCACAACTAACCAACATTAACATTAAAACAGTGATCTTAAGGCTGACAAAACAGACTGTGTAGCAACAAGACACCAAATTCCAACCTGACTCTAGTATAGCATCACATGACAGATAGCAGGACCTGAAAGAAACGGAAGTGTTTTACTCCCAGATATATTTCTTTGACATATTTTGAAATGGTCCTGTAAAGCTGTCTTTTATGGGGAAAATCTACATTCTCTAGAGAATCCCCTTCTCCTCTTACCTTTCCAGGTCTTTTCCCTGATCCAGGAGAGAATTAGCTAAGAGTCTGGCACGTTTTAAAGTCTTGTTTGTTTGTTTGTTTGTTTCTATTTTTAACTTTTATTTTAGGTTTGGGGACACATGTGAAGGTTACATAGGTAAACACATGTCACAGGGGTTTGTTTTACATATTATTTCATCACCCAGGTATTAAGCCCTGTATCCAATAGTTATCTTTTCTGCTCCTCTCCCTCCTCCCACCCTCCCCTATCAAGTAGACCCCAGTGTCTGTTGTTTCCTTCTTTGTCTTCATTCTTCATAAGTTCTCATCATTTAGCTCCAACTTATAAGTGAGAACATGTGGTATTTGGTTTTCTGTTCCTGTATTAGTTTTCTAAGGGTAATAGCCTCTGGCTCCATCCATGTTCCCACAAAAGACATGACCGTGTTCTTTATTATGGCTGCATAGTATTCCATGGTGTATATGTACCACATTTTCTTTATCCAGTCTATCACTGATGAACATTTGGGTTGATTCTATGTCTTTGGTATTGTGAATAGTGCTGCAATGAACATTCATGTGCATGTGTTTTTATGGTAGAATTATTTATGTATTCATTTATTTTGAGATGGAGTCTCACCCTATTGCACAGACTGGAGTGCAGTGGTACAATCTCGGCTCACTGCAACCTCTGCCTCCCAGGTTCGAGTGACTCTCCTGCCTCAACCTCCTGAGTAGCTGGGACTACAGGCACATGCCACAATGCCAGGCTAATTTTTGTATTTTTAGTAGAGACGGGGTTTTACTATGTTGGCCAGGCTGGTCTTGAACTCCTGACCTCGTGATCCATCTGCTGCAGCCTCCCAGAGTGCTAGAATTACAGGCATGAGCCACTGCACCCGGCCTAGAATGATTTCTATTCCTCTGGTTATATACCCAGGAATGGGATTGCTGGGTCCATAAAGTGGTAATTCTGCTTTTAACTCTTTGAGGAATTGCCATACTGGTTTCCACAATGGTTGAACTATTTTACACTCCCACCAACAGTGTGTAAGTGTTCCCTTTTCTCTGAAACCTTGCCTTTTTAAGTCTTATAAGAAACATTTAAAATCTGTTTTCTGTGAAGCCTTGTACGTGGAGGATTCAGCTGCATAATAAGAACCTTGCTTGCCACAATATTTTATAATAACCCAGACACTTCCTTCTATTGATTCCAGGTCTTTAGGTAATAACTGAAATCTTTCAACCAATTGCCAGTCAGAAAATCTTTGAATCCACCTATGACCTGGAAGCCCCATCACCTGGTTGGAGCTATACTGCCTTTCTGGACAAGACCAATGTACATCTTACATGTATTTCTTGGTGTCTGATGTCTCCCTAAAATGTGTAAAACCAAGCTGTAGCCCAATCACCTTGGATACAGGTGCTCAGATCTCCTAGAGCTGTGTCATAGGCCAGGGTCACTCATATTTGGCTCACAATAAATCTCTTCAAATATTTTACAGAGAGTTTGACTCTTTTCATCAATAACCATCTGATCTAACAATACCTCTTCTGCATATTTATCCAAAAAATTGAAGGTAAGAGAGATATTTGTACACCCACGTTCATAGCAGCACTATTCAAAGTAGCCAAAAGGCAGAAGCAACCCAAATGTCCATCCACAGATGAATAGATAAAAAACCACAGTGGATTAGATATTATTCAGCCTTAAAAGGGCAGAAAATTCTGACATATGCTACACTATGGATAAACCTTGAGGGCATTATGCTAAGTGAAATAAGCCAATCCCAAAATACTGTATGAGTTCATTTATATGAGGTATCTAAAGTAGTCAAATTCATTTTGTTTGTTTTTTTATTTATTTTATTTTTTTTGACACGGAGTCTCACTCTGTCACCCAGGCTGTAGTGCAGTGGCATGATCTTGGCTTACTGCAACCTCTGCCTCCCGGGTTCAAGCAATTCTCTTGCCTCAGCCTCCCAAGTAGCTGGGAATATAGGCATGTGCCACCACACCTGGCTAATTTTTTCTTTTTTTTGTATTTTTAGTGGAGATAGGGTTTCGCCATGTTCACCAGGCTGGTCTTGAACTCCTGACCTCAAATGATCCTCCCGCCTTGGCTTCCCAAAGTGTTGGGATTACAGGTGTGAGTCATGGCGCCCAGTCTAAAGTAGTCAAATTCATAGAGACAGAAAGTAGATAGTTGCTGAGGGCTGGGAGAGGAAGGATTAGGAAGTTGTCAAATGGGTATAGAATTTTAGTTTTGCAAGATGAAAAAGTTCTAGAGATCGGTTGCATAACAATGTGAATATACTTAATGCTACCGAACTGTACAGTTGAAGTTAAGATGGTAAATTTTATGTTATGTTTATTTCATTTTATAAAATAAAAGATAAATCTGTATGTGTTGGCCAGAGTTGTGGTGAGAGATATCTCACTCACTGACCTGTTACTTTAAAAAAGAAGGAAGTTAGTTGCCTTACATAGAGCAGGCCCTTCTAACAGTTCAAGGTAGCTTCGTGTTTATTTGTTTTTAAAAATCAGAATGGTGTGTAGCATGTACTATCTGCTAACCTTAATGTTTTTGTAGGAGGGCTTCTTTTTAAATTAAAAATATTTGCAATACCACTCATATCCAGGAGACATCAAGACACGTAGTCAGAATGAGTGTTTTGACTCTGGTGGACAGCTAAACGATGGGAAGTGCAGTTCTTGGTTCTGTTCGCAAGGCATCGTTTTTTGCTTTGTTTTTTTGACTCCAGAATTCCTGTAGTCTGAAATGGCTCCTTCCACCAGCCAATCTACCCAAATCTAGCTTAGTTGCACATTTCCCCATTTCCTTGTCCTAACTCTATTCTCCTTTTATTTCCAGCAGTACACCAGGTGTGCACACCAGCAGCCCATACCAACGTCTGTCAGAGGTGGCAAATTGTTGACTAAAATCTCCCGGAACTGCTTCCTGATTTAGCAGGAAAAAAATTAGAATTTTCTTCATTGGGGGACAGAAGGTCAACATAGAATCACCAGCTCCTTTTTCTGGATTCCTTATCTCTGTTCTTTTTGTCCTTTTGCCTGCCAAGTTCTCTATACCCTCTCAGGTCTTGAGACTTTGCCGGCACCTGTTCCCTTGCTCTGACAGTTCCTGCTAAGTGTCCCCTTTGCCTGCTGATCCTCTGCTTGGGGTTAGCTCTGCATTCTGCTACAAGCAGTGGAGATAGGCAAATCCCAACTCCAGATTACATACCTGATTCTAGACACTTCTAGATCCTCCCCTAGACAACCTCTATATGAAGGGTCTTCAGGCCACAGCTGTTTCCAACTCATGGCTTCTAGTAGCAGGTATACATCAGAATCACCACTGTGAATATTTGAAATTAAAAAAAAAAAAGATGTCTTCTGTGAACAGTTCCAGAGTGGGGCTTGGGAGTGTGTCTTTCTAAAAAACAACAACAACAACAACAAAACCAAAACCAAACAAAAAACAGAAACCTACAGGGAAAACAGTTTGGAGATTTCTCAAAGAATTAAAAATTGAATTACCATTTGACCCAGTGATCTCGTTACTGAGTATGCACCCAAAGGAAAATAGTTTTCCCAAAAAGATACATGCACTCATATGTTCATTGCAGCACTATTCACAGTAGAAAAGCCACAGAATCAATCTATGAGTCCATGAACAGTGGATTGGATAAAGAAAATGTGGTATGTATATACCATGGAATACAACACAGCCATAAGGAAGAACAAAATCGTGTCCTTTGCAGCAGCATGGATGCAGTCAGAGGCTATTATCCTAAGTGAATGAACACAGAAACAGAAAACCAAACATCACATATTCTCACTTACAAGTTGGAGCTAAATATTGGGTACACACGGCCATAAAGATGGGCACAATAAACTCTGAGGTCTCCAAAAGCAGTAAGGGAGGGAAGGGGTCAGAGTTGAAAAATTACCTTTTGGGTACTGTGTTCTCTCTTTGGGTGACAGGATCAATAGAAGCCCAAGCCTTAGCATCATGCAATATACCCATGTAACAAACCTGTGCATGCGCTCCTGAATCTAAATAAAAAATTAATGGAAAACCCTCAGGGGATTCTGATGACATGTTTAGAGTTGGGAATCAACTTGTTTGAAAGGAATCAGTTGTTGAAAGGACAATCCAACATTTGTCCTTTCCCTGACCTGGCCTTCAGAGCTACTCTGCTCCATTGACTCTCACCCTCTTAGAGTCTCTTAGAGCCGCTGCGATTACAGGGGCAGGTAGAAGAAGATAATATTTAGTTAAAATTAGGGATAATATCTTTTCGTCACATGATCCTTCCACCATTATAATTAGTCTCTGGAGCTGAGCACTAGTGACCCTGGGACAGGTGGGTCACAGAGAACAAAAGGCAGATTTGTGGCTCTCGATTTCTAAAATAGATGCTTGAAATTTATGCCATAGACAGGAGACTGGAAAGTCAAAGAATTCAATAGCAAGGGTCTGCCCTTTTGGGAGTCTATTCAGATCCATAAAGATAAGGACTCAGTTCATAAAGTTTATGCCATAAACAAAAGAGCTGGAAAAATTCCTTGATGAAGGAAGAGCCAGTGTTTCCACCTAAAAGGAGCTAACGTTAGTCCAGCAATAAGGGAAGGAGAAGATGTAGTCACTGCATCTTCAAGAAGGGATCTTGTACTGCATCCTTGACATAGCACAGCCACGGGAGGGGACCTAATAGAAACCTCAGATAGGTTCAGGTCGATATTCCAGTGGGGCCAGGCTTCCCAGAGAAGCCCTCTGCTTCAACAAGGTGCAGCAGCCTGTGAACGAGGTGTGTCAACAAAGAGGACACACGCCAGTCTGAGTCTCCCTTAGACCCAAAGGGCGGAAGACTTCCCACACTTCCCCCATTCCTCCAGGAAGGTTGCAGAAGCAGCAGAAAGAGGGATGATGGAGAAGGGACTCTGAGGCCACAAGGAGAGGATGCCATCACAGGGAGTGGCCTGAATGATACAGACTGGAGTTCACAGTTGGACACCTGGCCTCTGCGCACAATATATGCTACTGACTAAAGATCAGGCAAGACCAGGTGCAGTGGCTCATGCCTGTAATCCCAGCACTTTGGGAGGCTGAGGTGGGCGGATCACTTGATGTTAAGAGTTCAAGCCCAGCCTGGTCAACATGGAGAAACCCTGTCTCTACTAAAAACACAAAAATTAGCCAGGCATGGTGGCACATGCCTGTAATCCCAGCTACTTGGGAGGCCAGAGCAGGAGAATTGCTTGAACCTGGGAGGTGGAGGTTTCATTGAGTTGAGATCATGCCACTGTACTCCAGCCTGGGCACCAGAGTGAGACTCTGCCTCAGAAAAAAAAAAAAAAAAAGATTAAAGACCGGGAAGACAAGTCACATCTCAGCAGAGACTGGAGTGGACAGAGAACCATAGGATGTGATGCCCCCTTCACACAGGTGCTTACGCTCCTTTCTTCACTCACCTCCTTATATGGGCAGAACTCCAGGGGGAAGAGGAAACATGGCTCCCTGGACTAACTGAGAAATATCTAAAGTAATTGAATCTGATTGGAAATGACAAAGTCACTTTTTTGCCATCAGCAAAAATGGGGGCTTGAGATAAGATTAAGTTTATTAATGGGGGGGGGGTGGGAGTTATGGGCCTGAGATTGATGAACTGCAGTCATTCTTAGTTGATACACCAGAATCTAAAAGTAACAGTGAATCTCATACACGCATTAATAATGAGATGATTCTTAATTGTATACACCACACTATGATGGACCCCTTGGAGATGCCATGGTAAATGTGCTGACAGAGGTCGTCTGGGCAAGTCTAAGTCCCAAAGGAAGGTAAGAGCTGTTGCAAATTTCTGTAAGTTTTCAGAAGGCTGTCTTAGTAACAGAGAGAGCAACTTAGTCAGGGATCCCAAGGTTTATTTCTGTCTGAAGCCCAGTCATGTATAGAGATGTAATTACTGCTGATAGATGACTTTTTTCACTTTTTTATTGTATGTATTTAAGGTGTATAACATGACGTTTTGATGTATGTATACATAGTGAAATGATTACTACAGCCAAGCAAGTTAACTTATTCATCACCTTCCATAGTTACTTTGTGTGCATGTTTGGGTGTGTGTGTGTGTGTGTGTGTGTGTGTGTGTGTGTAAGACCACCTAAACTCTACTGACAAAGCACATTTTCATTTCAAATACAATATTTTTAACTGTAGTCCTCATGCTGTCCATAGATCTCCAGACTTGTTCATTCTACATAACTGCAAGCTTGTGCCCTTTGACCCATTTCTCCCTTTCACCATCCCTGATAACCACCCGTCTAACTCTCTGTTTCTACATATTCAACTTTTTTTTTAAGATTCCACATATGAGATGATGCAGTATTTTTCTTTTAATGTCTGCCTTATTTCACTTAGCATAATGTCCTCTAGGTTCATCTATGTTGTTGTAAATGACATTATTGCCTTCTTTTTAAAGACTGAGCATATTTCTTTGTAAATAGATTTTAAAAATTGTGGTATAAATAGAGCTATGCCATAGTTCTTTTTATCCATTCATCTGTCAATGGGCATTTAGGTTTTTCCCATATCTTGGCTCCCATGAATAGTACTGCAATGAACATGGCAGCACAGTTACATCTACAGCGTGCTGATTTCATTTCCCTTGGGTATACAGAGGGATTACTGAATCCTATGGTAGTTCTATCTGTAAGTTTTTCAGAAACTTTTGTACTGTTTTCCATAATGGCTGTACTAATTTACATTTCCACCAACAATTCATAGGGTTCCAGTTTCCTCACATTCTCACCAACACTTGTTATTTTCTGTTTTTTAAAAACCAGCAATCCTAGTGTGTAAGAGATGATATCTCATTGTAGCTTTAATTTGCATTTCCCTAATGATTAGTGATATTGAGTACCTTTTCATATGTTTGGCCATTTGCATATCTTCTTTGGAGAAAAATCTATTCAAGACCTTTGCGCATTTTAAAATCAAGGTTTTGTTGTTGTTGTTGAGTTACATGAGTTTTAAAAACATATTCTGGATATTAATTTCTTATCAGACACATGATTTGTAAATATTTTCTCCTATTCTGTAGGTTGCTTTTTCACTCTGTTGATTGTGTCCTTTGATGCACAGAAGTTGTAAATTTTGAAATAGTCCAATTCATCTATTTCCACTTATATTGCCTGTGCTTTTGGTATCATATCTAAGAAATCATTGCCAAATACAATGACATAGAGATTTTCTACTATGTTTTCTTCTAAGAATTTTAGAGTTTAACATATTATGTTTAGGTCTTTGATCCATTTTTGAGTATGATATAAGGTTAGGGTCCCATTGCTTTGTTTTGGATATGAATATCCAATTTTCCCAGCACCATTTGTTGAAAAGACTGTCCTTTCCCCATTGAATCATCTTGGCATCTTTGCCAAATATCAGTTAACTATATATATGAGGGTTCGTATATGGATTTTAAAAACAGCTTTATTGAGATATAATTCATGTGCCATATGTCGAAAGACAAAATCATAACAAAGTTAGTTCGAAGATCTTCATTGGCTTTTATTTGTGACTCTAGAATTGGGCCAGAGCTTCTTCTATAAAATAGATTAAGTGTTCCAGTGAGCTGAGTAGAGGAGTTTGGCTTCATAGACAGAAAAGGAAGAGAAAAGCAAAAGCAGAGAACAAAAAGTGTGTTGGTTGTTTCAAAGCTACTTTCCTTGTAAATGTTAAAGCAGAGGGGACTTCCTTCTCATGCCAGCTAAAAATAGTCTGTTTGGGGATTTGGCTATTATTTCTGTCTCTCTCTTGATTTCTTTAAAGGTCAGATAAACAACTTAGTTTTGGCTCAGTTCAAACTAATGGCCTCCTATATATATATATATATATTTTTTTTTTTTTTTTTTTTTTTGAGAGGAGATCCTGCTCTATGACCCAGATTGGAGTGCAGTAGTGCAGTGGTGCCATCATAGCTCACTGTAACAATTGTTAACTCAAGGTTAGCCTAAAGCTGCCTCCTTGCATATTTTAAGTTCACTCTAAAGGTTTCTCTGTACATCGTGAACTATAACCTCAATGGAACTGTAAACAGACTGTAGCCTACTCTTGTGCCAGTCACTGAGTTTTGGCCAATCAAAGGTGGCCAGCTGTTCAAACTGTTCGAATAAGGCAGATGCCAACCTGTAGCCAATCAAGCTGTTTCTGTTCCTCACATTCATTTTCTGTACGTCATTTTCCTTTTTCTGTCCATAAATCTTCTTCCACGATGTGGTTGCACTGGAGTCTCTGAGCCTACTCTGACTCGGGAGGCTGCCTGAGGCTGCCTGATTCACAAGTCGAATTGTTCTTTGTTCAGTTAACGCTTTTAAATGGAATTCGGCTAAAATTTTATATTTAAAACCTTGAACTCCTAGGCTCAAGTGATCCTCCTGCCTCATGTTCCTGAGTTGTTGGGGTTACAAGCATGAGCCGCTGCACCCAGCCAAATTTTATTTAACACATATAATTGACCCATTTAAAGTGTGCAATTCGACGAGGTTTCAGTATATTCACAGATTTATGCATTCATTGCCACAATCAATTTTAGAATACTTGTATCACCCAAAAAGAAACCCCATACCCCTTAACTGTAAACTTCCCACTGCCTTCAACACCCTCTACCAGCCTTAGGCAAGCATAAATATACTTTCTGTTTCTATAGATTTATCTATCCTGGACATTTCGTAGAAATAGAATCATACAATATGTGGCCCTTGTGACTGGCTTCTTTCATTTACCACAATGTTTTCAAGATTCACCCACACTGGAACATGTATTAGTACTTCATTCCCTTTTGTGGCTGAATAATATTCCATAATATGGATATATCACGTTTTGTTTATCCATTCATCTGCTGATGGACATTTGGTTTGCTTTCACCTTTTGGCTATTGTGAATAACATTGCTATAAATATCTGTATAGCATATAAGTTTTTGTGTGGACAAACGTTCTCATGATTTTTGGGGTATACAGTAAAATTGCTGGGTCATATAGGAACTATGCTTCTTATGTGGATTTTGAATATGAGAAGAGAACTGGTTTCCAGGAAAAGGAGAATAATCTGGTGAAGAAGAAAGAAAAATTTGGGTTTCGGAAGGTCAAAAATGACTGAAATTAAGTAGAACCAGAAATTATTAACTACTTTTAAATTTACATAAAATTATTCATAAACTATTTTAAAATTTACATCCACAGGTATTAGTTTATCAGGTTCACATTCCTTGGACGTAGTATCAACAAAGAGTGTAGGCTAGAGTTGATACAATAGGAGAATTTCAGTAAGAAAAGAAATAACTGATGTGGTATATTCCATGATAAAAATAAGGGAATAAGTGAAAAGGAATTGGTCAGTGGCAGTCCTTTGATTTCCTTTAGAGTCAGGGATTGTAAACTCTCCAATCCTGAAGGTTTTACATAGTCAGAAGAAATAATAATTTAGAGGGGCTAGGTGTGGTGGTTCATGCCTGTATCCTAGTATTTTGGGAGGCTGAGGTGGGTGGATCGATTGAGCTCAGGAGTTTGAGACCAGCCTGTGCAATATGGAGAAACCCCATCTCTAGAAAAAATACAAAAAATTAACCAGGTGTGGTGGCACACCTGTAGCCCCAGGTGCTTGGGGGGCTGAGGTGGGAGGATCCCTTGAGCCCAGGAAGTTGAGGCTGCAGTGAGCTGAGATCGTACCACTGCACTCCAGCCTGGACAAAGTGAGATCCTCTCTCTTAAAAAAAAAAAAGAAAAAGAGAAAAGAATTTAGGTTGATTCACAAACTCAAATGCCCATGGGGTCAGGAAAGTAATAGGGAGTGGTGGGCAATGTGGTGGTCTGGGGACACATACTTATCTAAAACCATTGAACTTCAAACTTTTAAAAAATACTCTGAGAGCCAATCAAAACATGTCTGCAGGTGAACCCAGCCTTCAGTAACTAGTTGTAATTCCTAAAATAAAGGAGGGGAGGGATATGGCACAATTAGGAATGTTTTCCCTTTCTAGGCCAGGCCATTCTTTGAGTCTTATAAATGTAATACAATATTTCAGGATATCAAGAGGGAGGAGCCAAAGGGGTCACTGTTCCCAGCAGCCAAGTGTGGCCAATAGGATGTGATCCTTAGTAACATGCAACTTTCGGGTTATGCCTTTCAAAGGAAGAATGTTCTCTCCCTTTCTTTCCCTTCTCTTTGGCTCACCAGACACAGTGGTGAGCTATTTTGGATGATGCAGACAAGAGTAACAGCCTAGGGATGTCACAGCAAAAAAATAGAAATGGCCTCAACTTTGTAGTGCAGATTAGCTGTACCCGCACAGGCATTTATTTTAGAGAGAAATGAAGTTCTAACTTTTTAAAGCTACTGCTATTTTGGGTCTAGCAGATGCAACCAATCCTATATCATAAGTAGAATATAATCACACGGCTAATTTCATTTATTATATTAGTTAAGGTTCAGTTACAGAGAACAGATTTAGGAAGATTATGACAAGGAATTAAATGGTTTGTAGGAATGTTGTGAAGAGCAGATGCTAGAGTGAGCTTTTGGAAATGACTCTGAAAACCACACCGCAAAATGGTGTCACCACAGCAGCTGCTATGTCTTCCATGTCAGAAAGCCACTGCTACAGAAAAATGCGGGTCTGGCAAGGATGCCACAACAAACAGCAAAGTGTCATTACTGCTGCGCGCTCTAGAACCACAGCCTCTGCTATCATCTGCTCCTGGTGCCTTGTGCCTGGGCGTGATATCCACAAAACTAAAGCGTGCACCAGGACCTCTGCTAATTTAGCTGGAGAGAAATTAGTCACTTCCAACTGTGCCTGCCAGCAGAAGCAGCAGAAGCTCTGCCTCTGCCTTTTTTTTGCCTTCCTAAAACTTGCAGGAATGCATCTGATTGGATAAATCTAAATCTCCTTTAAAATCCTGTCTGCTTGGGAATCTGGGGAATGTAGTTTTCAGCTTTCTAGGCTCTGCAGTTCAATAAGGCACACTAGAAAAGCAGTACAATGAATGTTACAGTACCAATCTACCATATATACACAGTATCCCCTCATAAGAATGGTGCCTGCCAGAACTTCTGAGATACACCAAGACTGTAGTCAAAGGAAAACTCATACCCTTATATGCTCTAATTAGTAACCAGAAAGAGAAAATAAATGAACTAAACATGTAACTCAAGGAGCAGGAAACAGAACAACAAGCTTAACCTAAAAAACACAGATACATTATTTTTAGATAAAATCTTAAACTATTTTTAAAGCAGAATAACTAGTAAATTAAAAGCCTGTCACAAACACAACAAAATGTCTCCAGAAGACTAATCTAGAAAAAAACAAAAACACACATAACATTCAGAATGGCAGAAGGGATAACCCATATATACGGAGGGAAAAGTTTTAGACATTTCAGTTTTGTTTTTTTTTTTGAGACAGAGTCTCACTCTGTTGCCCAGGCTGGAGTGCAGGGGTGTGATCTCTGCTCACTGCAAGCTCCACCCCCCGGGTTCACGCCATTCTCCTGCCTCAGCCTCCTGAGTAGCTGGGACTACAGGCGCCCGCCACCACGCCCGACTAATTTTTTGTATTTTTAATAGAGACGGGGTTTCACAATGTTAGCCAGGATGGTCTCGATCTCCTGACCTCGTGATTCGCCTGCCTTGGCCTCCCAAAGTGCTGGGATTACAGGCTTGAGCCACTGCGCCCGGCCTAGACATTTCAGTATTTAAAACAGGGCGATGAACTCCTATGTACCCATCAATCAACTTCAACAGTTATCAACACATTGCCATTCTTGGTATTTATCTTCTCTCCTTTCTCCCCGCCTCTTTCCCCAACTCTCCCCAACTTACTTTTCCCTTGGAGTATTTTAAGGAAATTCATACAATATAGTATTTTACTCACAAGTACTTCAGTATATATCACAAACAAATTAGGACTTTAACAATTTGAACCTTAACCATAATAAATACCATTACACTGAACAAAAGTAATAGTAATTTCTTTATTTCATCTAATACTCAGTCTGTGTTCAACTTTACCTGAAGGTCTCAAACTCTTTTAACAACTGTTTTGTTCAAATCCATGTGCAAACAAGGTCTATGCACTGCAGTTAGTTAATTTGTTGTGCAGTCTTCAAGTCTAGAATAACTATCCTGCCCATTTTTCCCATAGGCCATTTTTTGTTAAAGGTACATAGTCATATACACTGAATTTTCTTCATTCTCAATTTGACTGATTGCATCCTGATAAAAAAAAAGATAATTTTTAAAAGGACAGCTGGGCGTGGGGACTCATGCCTGTAATCCCAGCACTTTGGGAAGCTGAGATGGGAGGATTGCTTCAGCCCAGGAGTTAGTTTGAGACTAGCCTGTGTGACATAGTGAGACCTTGTCTCTATTAAAAAAAAAAAAAAAAAAAAAAAAAAAAAAAAGGAGAGAGAGAGAAAAAAAAGGAGAGAGAGAGAGAAAAAAATATTAGATATAATTCTATGAAGATAAATTTAAGTACCTTAGGAAAATGAGGGATTTTCTAAGAAAATAAAAAGTTCCAAAATTTACTCAAAAACAGGTGGAAATAATAAATAAGACATTGGAAAAAAAATTAAAGAATTATCAAAAAAAAGTCTCCATACCTAGAAGGATTTATAGGTAAGTTCTTTCAAATATTCAAGGAGCAAATAATTTGTTTTTATTTTTAAGATCTTTAAGGCATGGAGAGAATATAGAAATCTTCCCAAATCATTTTACAAGATTACCCAGAAAATGATTCAAAAGTTTGAGAAAAACAGCATAAAGATGAAAACTATAAACTAATGTCTTATAAATATATATATATATATTTGGAAAAGAGAATAATAGCAAAATATTAAAAGAACCATGCACTATAAGCAAATAAGTTTTATCCTAATGATTTAGAGATGATTCAGTATTAAGAAAATTTATTAAATAATTTAACAGATTAATAGATTAAAGGAGAAAAACCACAAGAACATAAAAATAGAGGTTAAAATGGCATTTAATAGAATTGCGTATTCATTTATCATTAAAAACAAATTTGGCAAACTAGGCATGAAAATGTAATAACAAATTTCAATCTTAAATGAAAAGCTGATGCCATACTACTCTGAACCTATGATCATCACTATTATTTAACATTTTCCTTGGAGGGCTAGCAATTATAAAGCAAGAAAATGAAGTAAACTGTGTAATCTTGAGAAAAATATAAAATTATTATGTTTATATATAACACATTTATCTCCTTGAAAAAATACAAGAGAATCAACCAAGAACCATGTAGAACTAAGACAAAAGATTCATTTGTTTTCCTCTATATCATTTATCTCAGAAAATGGAATAGAAAAAAAATCTCATATACAATAGCAAAAAATAATACAATACATGGGAACAAATATAGCAAGAAATATATGTGTCCCCAAATGAAGAACACTGCAAAACATTATGAAATGTTTAAAAAGACAGTCATCGGGCACAATTGAAAAATTAGCCGGGCATGATTGTGCATGCCTGCAGTCCCAGCTACATGGGAGGCTGAGGCAGGAGGATCACTTGAGCCCAGCAGGTTGAGACTGCAGTGAGCTGTATTTGTGCCACTGCCCTCTAGCCTGGGTTACAGAGAGAGACCCTGTCTAAATAAATAAATAAATAAAACGAATATATGGAGACATGTTCATGTTCCTGAATCAGAAAATGATGTGGTAAAGATGCAACTTCTCCCTCAAAATAATTCATCAGTTTTAGCAGAAGGATAAAGGACACAGACATTAGCAGAGGACATGGTATCCAAGCAAATTGAGCTGCAATTCATTTTTTTGTTTGTTTGCTTTTACCATCACTGCTTAAAACTTTTACATTAAATATTTTTAGATGGAGCATGCACAATATTATTCCGGCATTCCCTTTTGTTTTAAACCCCATGACTCCACACATTTAGGATACTTAATGTGACTGCTGATTTAATGCCATCCCTACTCAAATCCAAGCATGGTATTTTCTAGATAATAACAATATGATGCTTCACTTTTACTGCAAGAATAAACAGTACAGACTGGTCAGGGCTGGCTACACAATTTTCAGGGCCCAGTGCAGAATGAAATTGTGGAGCCCCTGGTACAGAAAGAAGAGAAAAAGTGCTCTTACAGTTATTGAAATACAAAACCCATTCCTTTCTTTTCTTCAATGGTCTCTTTCTCAACTAGTCATGATGTTTTAAATTGGCTATTTAATGTAGTTCTAGGTAAAGAAAATGGGAATTTTAAATGATTAGTATGAAATTTTCTGTTCATCTATTTTTATTTATTTTATTTTATTTTATTTTATTTTATTTTATTTTATTTTATTTCATTTGAGACAGAGTCTGTCTCTGTAGCCCAGGCTGGAGTGCAGTGCCATGATCTCGGCTCACTGCAACCTCTGCCTCCTGGTTTCAAGTGATTCTAGTGCCTCAGCCTCCTGAGTAGCCGGAATTACAGGTGCCTGCCACCGTGTCTGGCTTTTTTTTTTTTTTTTTTTTTCCTTTTGTATTTTCAGTAGAGACAGGTTTCATGTTAGCCAGGCTGGTATCGAACTCCTGACCTCAAGCAATCCACCCACCTCGGCTTCCCACAGTGCTGGGATTACAGGTGTGAGCCACTGTGCCCAGCCTTCTGTTCATCTTTATATTATGCAATGCCAATTTTAAATGCAAATGTAGTAGTATTTTACTCATATGTGGCATCACTGAAAATACACAATTTATATTTTGTAACTTGCACATGCATGTTTTTAACTGTTACACAGCAGTTGAAATGCTGCATAAAACATATTTAATTCTTTTTATTTCACCTCTTTATATCGCTTCATGAACATTCTACCAACACACTGTACCCTCAGCTTACTGATGAGTAAAGAAGGACTGAAAGGACATAGAACATGTGTTGCCCTATCTTTCTGTTTCCTTCGATGTCATCATTTTTAGCATAAGTGACTAGCTAATACAGGGAAATAATATAAGTAAGAAAGGATACGATAGAGTTACTTGGTTATTTGCATTATTAGAATGCCTTCTTTCCGCATTTGAAGAATGAAAAGCATTACCTCTTGTAACACATCTACTTCATACTTTTGAGTCTCACTGAACTCCTATGTATCGTGGTCCCACCAGAATTCTGTGCTCGTGGGGAACTGTGAATGTTATATACAAATGGGACAGCAAGGAATGATGGGCATATGCATGTGAATATCTTTTCAGCTCACATGCATGCACCTTTGTCCCATTGGACTTCACTTATAAAACAAAGTTGAAAAATAAATTTATAAGAATATCAAGGCTGGGTGCAGTGGCTCACACATGTAACCTCAGCATTTTAGGGGGCCAAGGCTAGAGGATCACTTGAAGCCACAAGTTTGACACCACAGTGAGCTATGATTGTGCCATTGCACTATAGCTTAGGTGACAGAGAGAGACCTTGTCTCTAAAAATTAAAGAAAAAAATGTAATAAAAATAAATAGATAAAAGAATTTCAAGACAGTGACAGCAGAGCATTAAAACCACTGATGGGGCCCGTATGAGCCCTGGGCCCTGTTAGACTGCATAGATCACATGCCCATGAAGCAGGGTCTGAAACTAGCTCACCATTTTTAGGAAGGAAGAGTAATGATAGAAGGGACTTGCTTTACATAATTTTAAATAATACTATGTAGTAAAGGATTTGGTTTTACCGAAGTGAGGTCTGGCCTTTGCCCTTGGCTTCTAGGAGGTAGTCTATGACAAAAGTGTCTTTGTTTTTAGGGTGCGAACTGACCACTCCTAATTTTAGAGTGGGGCTGGCCATGCCAGAAAGATCAACCATGTGATTTAGGGTGCAGGCCTTGGTCACCTGGTATCGGTCCACCTTGAGACTGAGTTCAACCACATAGGGAATCAATCAGTCAATCATACCTATGTAACAAAGACTCAATAAAAATTTTAGACGCTGAAGGTTGGATGATCTTTCCCGGTTGGCAATACTCCATGCATACTGTCACATATTGATGCCAGGAGGATAATGTGTCCTGACTCCACAGTGAGGACAATGGAAATTTTCCTATTGGAACGCTCAGATTCTACCCTGTGTCTCTCTTCCATTGTCTAATTTTAATCTGTATTCTTTCTGTGTAATAAACCATAACTGTGAATATAATAGCTTTCAGTGAGTTCTGTAAATAACTCTAGAGAATTATTAAATTTTAGGGTCATTTTCCAAACCCTTCAAACTTGCAGTCAGTGTCAGAGGTGAGGGTAGTTTTGGAGACTGTGCCATTAAACTTAGCAGTTTGGCTGACTCCAGGTAAATACTATAGAGCAAAAATAATGAAAATGGTACACTGTTGGTGCAAGAGTAAAAGAATGAATAGCATAATGCAGAAAATGTAGAAACATTCAACCCTACATAAAAAATTAGTAGATGATGAAATAGCATTTATTTTTAATTTTTTAAGTGAATAAGCAGTGATTTCTGAGATTCTGGTGCACCCATCACCCGAGCAGTGTACACTGTACCCAATGTGTAGTCTTTTATCCTTCACCCTCCTCCCCCACAAAGTCCCAAAAGTCCATTGTGTCATTCTCATGCCTTTGCATCCTCGTAGCTTAGCTCCCACTTATGTGTAAGAATGTATGATGTTTGGTTTTCCATCCCTGAGTTACTTCACTAAGAATAATGGTCTCCAATTCCATCCAGATTGCTGCAAATGCCATTATTTTGTTCCTTTTTATGGCTGAGTATATAATATTTTCAGTATTCCATGTATACACCATATTTTCTTTATCTGCTCATTCACTCACTGATGGGCATTTGGGCTGGTTCCGTATTTTTGCAGTTGTGACAAAGTAGCATTTTAAATCCATGAGGACAGGAAGGGACTTTCAATAAATGATGCTGTAACAATTGGCTTATAATTTATAAAAGTTTTCTGCTTTAGAACATGCAACTCCACATGGATTAAGAATATAAATGTGAACAATAAAAATACAGAAAAGATATCATCTGTGTAAAGAAGTTACTTCTATGCTTAATGGCAAAATTTAAAAAACATTGAGAGATTTGATGATTTAAAATGAAAACATTTCTGATCAGCAGATAATCTACACAAAATAAAAAGTCAAATGAAAAACTGGAATAATACATTTGGAATACATAATATAGAAGAAGGATTAATATATTCTATACACACACATACATTTTATATACATATATTTTATATATATATATATATATAGAGAGAGAGAGAGAGAGAGAGACAGGGTCTCACTCTGTCACCCAGGCTGAAGTGCAGTGGCACAATCTCGGCTCCCTGCAGCCTTGCCTTCCTGGGCTCAAGTGATCCACCTTGGTCTCCCAAAGTGTTGGCATTACGGGCATGAGCCACCACACCTAGTATATTCAATATATTCTTTAAAGCCCTTACAAATCAACAATGTAAAAAAACTTGAAGGGAAACTGAGGGAATTCACCCATACAAATAAACACAAATATCCAGTAAACACTCACAAATGAATTCAACCTTAAATGACAAAAAAATACAAATTAAAACAATTAGAATATATGAATTTTTACTTATAGTAAATATTGTTTAAATGATAATACCCAGTTTTGATAAATATTCAGAGAAATAAAACTTTCTCACTGGACCAATAGGGGTGGATATTAGTGTAGCTTTTTTGGAGGACAATATGATAATGTGTATCATATGTCTTTAAAACATTCATGTCCTTTGAATACATAGAAATTTACTCCTAATAAACAATTATGAATTATTTGTCTATGAGAATATTAATAATAACACACAGGGAAACAACCAAATGTCTAGTAATATGGGAATAGTTAAATAAATACAGCTACCCATGTAGCCATGAAAAATGATAATGTTGGAGAATAACAGCATAGAAGAATGATGTCCACAAGATGGCAGAATAGAAAATCCCAGCCTTCATTCTTCCACAGAAACACAGATTTAATAATGGTATAAGTAACAAAATACCTTTATGAGAAGTCTAATTCTAACTAAGAACTTGCAGTACCCTTAGGCACAAAACCAAAGATCAGTGTGCTGAAACAGATAACAAAATGAATTTCACTTTATCTACATCAGCCCCTTGCCCAAATCAGCACAGTTCAGTGACTCCTCCATTGTGGGGAGTGGGGGAGAGTGGGGAAAATGTCCAGTGGTTCCCAGCCTTTCAAGATGCTCCCTGAGGGCTGGTTTATCTCACACACAGTGTTGAAAAGACTGGTATTGTTATAGGTAGCTAGACAGGCAGGAGCAGGGTAGGAGAGGGCTCTCCCCCAACCCACCAGGAATGTCAGGTGTCCCTCAGGTGATGGTTTGGCAATTACCACACTGCCTCCCTAAAAATGATAATTTGGCAGCTGTTGCCAAAGGGCTGGTTTATGCTCTGCCTCACAAAGAGCACTGAAGAAACTGAAATAGTCCAGATTCCTGGGGCAGCTGTTGCTGGCATGGCTCTGAGAGATTGGGATAATGAGCATAACTGAGGCTTCTCCCTTAGGAAAGAAGGGAAAGAGTGGAGCATACCCCCAACATCCCAACCTTTCACAGTTCTGATTGAGGGGCCAGTTTCTATCTCGCCTCACACAGAACACTGATGGAACTGACATAGTCAAACGCCAGAGGGAGCAAGAGATATGGGCTCCTGAAAGAAAAAGGCTGAATACCTAGAGCAGCTAGGAATGAGGGCCCTGAATCTCTAGCTGAATTGATTGATAAAGGCCTTTCCTAATCAAAGCCAGTCTGTAAAGACTGGGAAAAGGGACTGTTTCTTCAGGTGTACAAACACCAATGCAAAGCTACAAGGACATGAAGAATCATGTAACACTAATAGAACAAAAGAAATCTCCAGTAACTGATCATAAAGAAATGTAAATTTATGAACTGCCTGACAAAGGATTCAAATAATTGTAAAGAAGCACAGCAAGTTGCAAGAGAACACAGATAGACAACTAAAAGATATCAGGAAAATGATACATGAACAAACTGAGAATATCAACAGAAACAGAAATTATGAAGAACCAAACAGAAATTCTGAAGCTGAATATTATAACTGACCTTAAAAATTCACCAAGTGGCTTCAATAGTGGACTTGATCAAGCAGAAAAAAATAATCAGGAAACTAGAAGACAGGTCATTTAAAATTATCCAGTCAGAAGAGCAAAATGAAAAAGAATGAAAACAGTGAATAGAGCCTAGGGGAATTATGGGACACTATAAAGTGGAACAGTTTCTGCATTATGGGAATCCCAGAAGGAGAAGAGTGAGAAAAAAAGAAAGCCTATTTAAAGAAATAATGGCTGAAAACTTCCGAGATCTGGGGAGAGAAATAGCCAGATTCATGAAGCTTAAAAAAATCTCAAATTGGATGAACCCTATCTACAGAGACATATTGTAATCAAATTATCAAAAGCTGAGAACAAAGAAAAATTTAAAAACAAGAGAAAAGTGATTCATCATTTACGAGAAGCCCCCATAAGACTGTCAGTGGATTTCTCAGCAGGAAGCTTGTGGGTCAGAAGGGAGTGAGATAATCTATTCAAAGGGCTGAGTGGGGAAGTTGGGGGGAACAAAACCCTGCTAGCCAAAACTACATTACCTGTCAAAACTGTCCTCCAGAAATGAAGGAGAAATAAAAAATGTTCCAGACAAACAAAAAATGGAGAAATTCCATTACCACTAGACCTGTCTTACAAGAAATACTAAGGGGAGTTCTTCAAGTTGAAAGGATACTAAACAGCAATATAAAAGCACATGAAAGTATGAAACTTAGTAGTAAAAGTAAATACATTGACCAACACAGAAAACTGTGGTAATGTAATGTTGATGTATAAATTTAGCTCTAAATTTAAATGACATATAAAAGTTAAATGACAAAAGTTAAAAAAACTATAAATACAAAAATTTATGGATACATATACAATATTAAAAGAAGATATAAGCCGGGTACAGTGGCTCACATCTATAATTCTAGCACTTTGGGAGGCTGAGGATTGCTTGAGTCCAGGAGTTGGAGACTAGCCTGGGAAAAATGGCAAGACTTGGTCTCTACAAAAGAAACAAGAAAATTAGCTGGGTGTGGTGGCACAGGCCTGTAGTCCTAGCTACTTGGGAGGCTGAAGCAAGATGATCACTTAAACCCAGGAGGTTGAGGCTGCAGTAAGCCATGTCCAACCTAGGTGACAGAGCAAGACCATGTATCAAAAAAAAAAAAAAAAAAAAAAATCTAAAGTGTGACATCGATAATATAAAGTGTGTGTGTGTGAGATGTATAGTTTCTGTATACAATGGAAGCCAAGTTGTTATCAGCTTAAAATAGACTAGTGTTTTCATGTAATTAAGGTAACCACAAGGAAAATTTCCATAGTAGACATACACAAAAAAGATAAAGGAATCAACGCAAATCACTATAAAAAGTCAGTAAATCACAGAGGTAAACAGAAAAAAGGGAAAGAGAAACAAAATAAATACAAAACAGACAGAAAGCAATGACAATAGTAAATCCTTACTTATATATAACTACTTTAAACATAAATGAATTAAACTCCTAATCAAAAGACACAGAGTGACTGAGTAGATAAAAACAACAAGATCTAACAATGTGCTGTCTACAAGGGACTCACTTTAAAAATCAAAGGCACACATAGGCTGAAGGTGAAAAGATGGAAGAAGACATTCCATGCAAACCAAAAGATAGCAGGCTGGCTGTACTTATATCACACAAAATAGACCTTAAGTTAAGAACTATCACAACTGACAAAAAAGTCATTATATAATGATAAAAGGGATAATTCATCAGGAAAATATAACAATTATAAATGTATATGCAGTCAACATAAGTGCACCTAAATACATAAAGCAAACATCAACAGGTTTGAAAGGAGACATAGCAATACAATAATAGTGGAGGACTTTCATACCTCACTTTCAACAATAGATAGAACATTCAGACAGAAAATAAATAAGAAAAGAGTGCACTGAAACAATACTACGGACCAGATGGATCTTACAGATGTATATAGAACATTCTATCCAATAGCAGCAGAACACATTCTTCTCAAGTGTACGTGGAACATTCTGCAGGATAGATCACATGTTTGGTTACAAAACAAGGCTCAACAAACTTAAGAAGACTGAAGTCATACCAGGTATCTTTCCTAACCACAATGCAATGAAACTAGAAATCAATAACATAAGGAAAAATGGAAAATTCTCAAATATGTGATTGTCCCCGGATAACTCCTGTTCATCCTACAAGGCTCAGTTTAGGAGATGCCTCTTCTGGTTACCTTTCTTCATCTGCGCATGCCCATCTTACCAGTTCTCACAGCTCTTCCTTTCAATGGAGGGAGCACTTGATAACCTGAACAGCCCTTGATCACAATGCTTATTAAACTATACTGTAATTCAGTTTACTTAGGATATAAAATCTTTGAGGCCAGGAACTGAGATGATCACTTTTGTATTTGCAGTCCCTAGCAAGTGCCAGATGCTAGAGTTCAATGAATGTTTGCCAAACAAAGGAATCATTCTCAATGTTAAATCCCACACTCCTATTTAAGAACTCCAAGTTCATCTTATTTCACTTTTAAATTCTCTGATTATTCCGAACTCAAAATTAATGTTTATGGGGGCCTGAAAGTTCATTTAAACTCGTGAGTCAGGCTAGTGTTGGGCCTCTGGTGAAGTAGAGTGTCCCTCTAAAGGCATTCAAATTTTAGAAGTTTTGTTTTTTTATTTTTACTTATGGTAAAAATATATAAAATTTATCATCTTACGTTTAAGTGTACAGTTCAGTAGTGCAAAGTATATTCCCATTCTTGGGCAATAGATCTCTAGAACTTTTTCATTTCGCCCAACTGAAAATATATACATGTTAAACAATAATTCCCTATTTTCACCCTCTTACCAGTCCCTGGCAACCACCATTCTACTTTCTGTATCCATGCATTTGACTGCTTTAGATAACTCATATGTGTGGAATCATACAGTATTTGTCTTTTTATGACTGTCTTAATTCACTTAGTATAATATCTTCCAAGTCCGTCCATGGTGTAACATGTGACAGGATTTCCTTCTTTTAAAATGTGAAATAATATTTCATTTTCTGTATATAACACATTTTGTTAATCCATTTATCTGTGAACATTAATTTTGAGTTTGGAATACTCAGGTTGCCTCCACCTCTAGGCTACTGTGACTACTACTGCAAAGAACATGGCCATCCAAGTATCTTTTTGAGATCCTGCTTTGAATTCTTTTGGAAAAATGTGTTTTAAAGAAAGCCCATTGCAGGCCAAATAAAATATAGCTTCTAGCCAGAGGCAGACTGTAGGCTGCCAATTTACAATTCCTGTTATTTTTAATGTATTTTTTATAATGGGGACAATAGAAAGCAGTGATAGCCCTGACAAAGAACAGAAAGCTCTAAGTCCAGTAGGATGAGAAGGAGTCATCCACATGAAGATGTCTAAGGGCAAGTTGATACCAGACAAAGTGAGCAGTACTAAGAAGAAAGTATGGGAGCAGACAGATGAGTGGAGATGTCTGAATCTTGACTGAAAGTGATGACAGTGATGAGAGGCAGGATGGTGGTGTTAGTAGTTTGCAAGGTGAATATCATTGAAATTAAATGTCTTTGAGAGTATCATCACTCATATTCCAAGGTCAAAGGAGTCTTTAGGTGGGCAAAGGTGCTAAGCCAGGCATCAAAGCTCTAAAACAGCAGAGCAGAGTAGAGAGAACAGACACCAGCGACAGCAGCAAGCGATTGTGGATGAAATTATCAACTAGGGAGTTTCACATGGGCACGAGGTGATAATCAAGATTTGACAACAGGGAGAAAGGTTAATGCGGTCTTTGGAAGGAAGTGCTCTGAAAGAAACATTCCTGTGCAAAGCAGAGCCCTAGCGAATTGAGCTTCACCCAATCTTGTCCTGCAGAGAAGCCAAGTCTCCACAGAATACAAAGAGACACACCCTTCTGCCTCGATGGTATCTGTAGGTAGGAGGAGGGATCATGAGGAAGAAAAGATGGGGTCATAAGTGTATGGTGTGGGAGTGTTTTGGTGGTGAGGGGTGGGTGGAACCTCTTGTAGTATCCCTCAGTGGTGAGATGGACCTCCCACACAAAATTTGGTTTAGATGTTAAGACTCATGATCCCACATGTGCACAAAGATGGGATGGAAGGTTTATTGCACATGTAATGAGGTTTTGTAAGAGAACAGGGCAGGCTCCCAAGCAGATCTGAAAATGCCTTGAAAGAGCAGGGAGGGGAAAATCTCCCTGCTTGGGGTTTTATAATAGTTAGAGGGTGAGGCTGGGATGTTGGTTTCCTCATGCAGGCCGAAGTTTGTATGGTTTGAATTTCCCATCAGTGCCAAAGGAGCACCGAGGTTTTTTTTTTAATCAGCTTGCTTGGATGTGGGGCACAAAAGGCAGGGGGTGTGGCAGGGCTTGACAGCTGTCAGCTGTTAAACATCAACGATGGAGTCAGACTCCTTATTATTGAGTACTACAGAGCACTGGTGAGCCTGCACCTCAAGAGAATTAAAACCACAGGGCTGCCCGTAGGACATCCACTTAATTCCTTAGAGGAAGTCGGTAACCAGTGACTGTAGAGGCCAAGACTCTAGAGCATATGTGAAATTTTGGGACTTTTGTAATTTTTCCATGTTTCTCATTTGTATTATTTTCTATTTTCTGTTTGGGTTATTAGAAAAATTCACATAACATAAAGGGCCAATAGTCTTGTCATCTGGGGTCATGTGTATACATATATGCACATGTATGCATTTATGTGTGTGTGTTTGTATACTGGATATAGTTGATTGGTACTCAGCCATTTCCAGCTCTTTTTTTGAATGCTGGAAACCACATTTCCCTGACTCTTCTGGATGAATTTACTAAATACACTTTGTTTTACATGTAGAAAGCAGAAGTGAAACAGAAGCTACCTTCCTTCTATTGTCTGACTGTTTTTCTGTGTGTGAACAAGGTCTTGGACCATCTCCAAGATCTCATGTTTTTCTGAAGTGGTGTTCTAGTGTTCAGACATTAGCTTCATCGATGTTAAGAGGCAGTTGTGGTGTGGCAGCAGTAGCTTCCTGATCCTGACTTTCCGATCCTGGGACACAGCTATGCTTGTGGGTTCATGAACTCAAAAGTTCCAGTGTCAGCCTGCTGATTGCTCACCATCCTGATTGTGGCAGAGCAAGTAGCTTGCCTGGACAGTCAGTTCTGCATTGTTCTGGGAGTTATTCCTGGAGGCCCAACCTAGAGCCTGCTCCTCCAGCCATTCTACTTCACATGTAAACACCCAATTTCCTTTATTAAATTCCTTTGTGCTTAATATAACTAGACGGGTTTCTATATTTTGCTCTGAACCCTTATTATCATTGTATGCTTGTGTTAGTAGAGGGGACTGGTATGGGGGCAATGAAAATGGGGGGATGATACTCAGCTCTAAACTTTACTTTGGCATAGGTGAGTATAGGGACCTCACAGGTGAGAGAATGGGGGCCTCAATGGAAAGATCGGCTGGGACCTGAGAAGATCCTCTGAATCAGAGGGGGATTGCAAGGACAAGGCCTTTGGGGTTCCCAGAAATCCTCCCTCTGACTCCACTGAACTTGGGGCTACAAAGAAAGTGGGTCTTAAGTGAATTTCTCGAATCAGTAGTTAAATGTGTTTAATATGTTATTTATTGTTTTGCATATGCATTGTTTTGATTCTAGATTTCTGGAAGCTGATTCTCCTAAGTAGTTTTTATGATCTTAGTGTAATCATAGCACACTTGGAAAAACCTCAATTTCTTTTTCTTTCCTTTTTTCATCCATAGATGAGAGGTAACTTGAGTATGGTCTCCACTGAAACTCATACACCTATCCCTAAATTTAGTAGAAAAAGAAAGAAACTTGCCTAGGGCAAACATGGTGACAATTTCCAAGATGATTAAAGTAACACTGAGGACTTAATGTCTCATACAGTGCTGGCAGGGGAAGTAATTCTTTCATTCAGTTCAACAAGTATTTGTGAGGTATATTAAGCTTTGTCACTTCCTGGGCCTCCACCACCTCTCCCTCTTCTCCACCTTAGCCACTCACTTTCATGACACACCTTGGAACTTGTCATCACCTGGAACTGTACCACCTCTGCAGTCTTTACCTCTGACGTACCATTATCTGATTATAACCTCCTTCTTGGCAGATAGATTTGCCTTCTATTTCAGCAAGGAAGTTGAGGTTTCTAGTTGGGAATTTCCTCAACTTTTTGACTTCAGCCAATGACCTTATTTAAACCCATAACCTGACACCCATAACCACTTGTTTTACTCAGTCTTAAGTTAATAATTTAAAATTTTTTAATTAAGATATAATTCAGATAACATACAATTTCCATATTTAAAGTGTACAATTCAATGGTTTTCAGTATTTTCACAGAGTTGTGCAACCATCACCACAACAAATTCTAAATCATTTTCATCACCACAAAGAGAAATCCCTTGGCCATCAGTCCTCATTCCCCCATTGCTCCTAGCTCTAGAAAACCACAAACCTACTTTCTTTCTCTGTGAATTTGCATATTCTGGACATTAAATATGATGGAATAATATAATATGTAACCCTCTGTGACTGTCTTTTTTCACTTAACATAACATTTTCAAGGTTCATCGACACTGTAGCGTGTATCAGTTCTTCATTCCTTTATGTGGTTGAATAATATTCAAGTGTATGCTTATACCACATTTTATTTATACATTCATTAGTTGATGAACATTTGGGTTATATCTACCTTTTGCCTATTATTAAGAATGCTACTGTGAGTATTCACACACAAGGTTTTTTGTGGACATATGTTTTCATTTCTCTTAGGTGTATACCTAGGAGGGGAATTGCTAAGCTATATGGTAACCCTATATTTAATTGTTTGAAAAATTGCCAGACTGTTTTCCAAAGGATGTACTATGTTACATTTGCATTAGGAGTGCATAAGAGTTCCAATTTCTTTACATTTTTGCTAACTTATTATTATCTAACTTTTTGATTAGAGCAATCATAATCTGTATGAAATAGCAGCCCATTGTAGGTTTGACTTGCATCCCCAAGGCTAATGAAGTTGATCATTTTTTTCATGTGCATATTGGCTATTTATATATATTTATTGGAAAAATGTCTCTTCAGGTTCTTTGCTTTTTTGAAAATTATGTTATTCGTCTTTTTTATTGTTGAGTTTTAAGGGTTCTTTATATATTCCAGACACAAGTCCTTCATCAGATATATGATTTGCAGAAATTTTCTCCCATTCTATGAGTTGCCTTTTTAATTTCTTAATTGTGTGTTTTGAAGCACAAAAGGTTTTTTGTTAATTCTATGATATCCAATTTACCTATTTTTTGTTGTTGTTGCTGCTTATATGTTTGGTGTTGTAGCTAAGAAATCATTGCCTACTACAAGGTCATGAAGATTTACCTCTGTTTTTCTAAGAAATTTATAGTTTTAGCTTTTACACTTAGTTATTGGATCCTATTTGAGTTCGTTTTTGTACAGATGTGAGATAGGATCTAACTTCTCTTTCAGATCATGTCAGCACCATTTATGGAAAAGACTTTGTTAGATTTGTTAGATTTGTTAGATTGATTTCCCTTGTTAGAAATCAATTCAATGGGAAAAAATTTCCCTTGTTGGAAATCAATTGACTATAAGTGTGAGGGTTTACTTATAGACTTTCAATTTCATTCTATTAATCTGTATGTCTTACCTTATGCCAATACCACACTGTCTTGATTACTGTAGATTTTGTAGTAAGTTTTGAAATGGGGAAGTGTGAATCCTCCAACTTTGTTGTTTGTTTTCAAGGTTGTTTTATCTCTTCTGTGTCTTTTGCATTCTCATATAAATTTTAGGATCAGATTATTGGTCCAGAATTTTGATGGGAATTGTGTTGAATTTGTAGATCATTTTGGGGAGAATTGCCATCTTAACAATATTAAATTTTCCAATCCATGAACCTGAGACGACTTTCCATTTACTTAGGTGTTCTTTAATTTCTTTCAGCAATGTTTTATATTTTTCAGAGTATAAATTTTGTACTTCTTTTGTTAAATTCATTCCTAATTATTTTATTCTTTTTGATGCTATTGCAAACAGAATTTGTTTTCTTAATTTCATTTTCAGTGTATTCATTGCAAGTGTATAGAAACACAGTTGATTTTTGTAAATTGATCTTTTCATCCCTTTTCACCCTCACCTTTGATGTAAATTGATCTTTTATCCTGCAACTTTGCTGAACTTGTTTATTAGTTCTAATTGTGTTTTTAGTGGATTCCTTAACATTTTCTATGTACAAGATTATGTCATTTGCAAATAGAGACAGTTTAACCTATTCACCTTTCAAAGCAAAAAAGAATTAAAATGTACTTATTATGTCTCAGGCACTATGCTCTGTTCTTTATTTACATTAACTCTGATCTTAGAGTAGCAGGGAAATTCAGAAGCTCTCCTGGCCCCCAACAGTTTCCCCCACAACGAGTTTAATTGAAACATGCATAGAGCTGACTCCATTTCATCTGAATGACAAAGAGATCAACCAATGAAGACTGACACAATTTTTTCTGTGGTATAGTTTGGCTCAAACAAGACAGAAAATGTGTCTATTGTTCCAGAAAGGAGAAGGGCAACACCATGCTGATAGAAGAATGACTGTTTTCTCAGCACAACATTAGACCTTGTCTGGCTCATCTTGGTAGGGAGTATTTCTGTCATGGCACTGGATAAGTCACAGTTCTCTCTAGTGGAAACTCCAAACTGGGCTTAGAGCTCTTGTGTTCGCTCTTGCTCACAGTTTGAACCCAACCTCTTCTATTCTGCACCTTCAGAGGCCAGTGGTGATTGACAGAGGAGAGCCTTGACAAGCATCTGACTGCTTAGTTGTGAGGCTTTGTGTGTAATAGCAAACATGGGATGCCTCTAGGGGTGGCACAGCCTCCTACAGGAGAACATGGGTTTTTCAGAAGGAGGTGAGTTGAGTCATCAAACGGAGAGTCTTAAAGGGGAGACTGGGTACTGGGAGATCTGAAATCAAACTGGGGCAGAGAAGTCAGCAGAGAGGAGGCAGCTTCCTTATAAAAGCTAGTCTCGGCTGGGCACAGTGGCTCATGCCTGTAATCCCAACACTGTGGGAGGCCAAGGCAGGCAGATCACGAGGTCAGGAGATTGAGACCATCCCAGCTAACATGGTGAAACCCTGTCTCTACTAAAAATATAAAAAATTAGCCAGCTACTCGGGAGGCTGAGGCAGGAAAATTGCTTGAACCCAGGAGGCGGAGGTTGCATTGAGCTGAGGTGGTGCCACTGTACTCCAGCCTGGGCGACAGAGTGAGACACCATCTTAAAAAAAAAAAAAAAAAAAAAAAGCTACTCTAGAAAGCTTCTCTGGGGAGGTAAAAGGAAACAGCTATGTTCACCATGAATTTATTCTTTATTTGCACTACAGTGTTGTTGTAGATGGGATTGTCTGGAAGTTGATACGAGATAGAGTTTAGGATGTCAAACATTTCTTAGAGATCAGCATCTGTAAAAGGAAAGGAAGAGAAGCAGGATGAGGATGAGGTGAATTCAGTCCAAAAAAGCCTCAACAAACCTGAATGGAAGCTCCAGAACAAATATTTCACAACAGAGTTGTCTCACATCTGACTAAAATGGGCAGAATTGTATACCCTGGTGTCGATTAGTCACTAGATGCAGGCTGCTTGGGAATGTGTGAGGTCGGGTCTGAAAGCTCTCTGGCGTTTAGGCAAATGCTGAAAAATAAGTCAGCTGGAGACTGTTGTCTGCACTCATGGCTGCTTGGCAGCAAGTCCTTCCTTGGAGGAGAATCTGGGTATCCACATCTCTATATCTACTATAACTGTATCGTGCTTGAAAAACTGAATCTACTTATTAGTCTGAAGTGTTTGGTATGGCGAAGGCTGTTGGGTCAGGCTACTTCTCCATTCTTCCTCCTGTGAGCATTTGTGGCAAATGAAGACCTAGTCATGTTCCCTTTCCACCATGCATGGATTTTGATGTATAAGCCATCTTGTTTGTGGGCCATGAGAGACATGATCAACCCTTAGGTTGGGAGAACCCCTCTCTTCCTCTCTATGGTTTCTGGAAGTGCTTTAACAGTCTTGAGGAATTATCACAAAGGACATATCCATTTTTCTCTTCATTCCTTTCTTGGCCCCTCCTCTTGTTTTCCTGCCAGATGTGGTCACTGTATATATATGGCCTTAACTCTTGGTTCTTGCTCTCCTGCTACTTGCCTCAAAAATGGGTAATGACTGGGACCTTTCTCATATCTTATCTGCAGTGTGGTAAGTAGACTGGGCCCAGTATCCCCTCTAGCTCCTCTGCCTGGCTGGGAATGCACATTCAGTACAAAGGAAAGACATTTTGACCTCAAGCCCAAACTATTTTCTTCATTCCAGCTTTACCACGAATAAAGCTGATACTTTGATATCCATTGGTCACATGAGTCTGTTCTCAATTTAGAAGAAGCTGGAAGTCATGAGGTAGTGGATGACTAGGTTCTCCCAAATTCCAACACCCAGGAGATTCTTGGGGAGATCCTAGGTAGAAAAGTGAGGTTAATTCTTTTGATTTCCATTGTAGTGGTGAATGCCTGGCCATAACAGGTTGCACATAAGACAAACATACAAGGTGCGCATAAATCCATTATTAACAGATGAAGAGAACTCAGGTCCTGAGTGATTACTTCACACTTAAGAGGAAGATAAACTCCTTGAAATCAGTTTATCCTTCCCAGTCACTTTTTAACCCATTACAAGCAAGCATCCTTCATAACCACTTCACTGAAATTGCTCTTGCCAAGACCACCAAAGGATCTTTTTTCTGCTAACTCTATCAGGTACTCTTTAGATTAGCAGTCGGCAACATTTTTGGCATCAGGGACTGGTTTCCCAGAAGACAATTCTTCCATGGGAAGGGGTGGGAGGTTGGTGGGGGATGGTTTTACGATGAAACTGTTCCACCTCAGATCATCAGGCATTTGTTAGAGTCTCATAAGGTGAACACAACCCAGATCCCTCACATGCACAGTTCACAATAGGGCCACTGCTCCTATGAGAATCTAATGCCCCTATTATCTGAAGGAAGTGGAGCTCAGGCTCAAGCAATGGGGAGCTGCTGTAAATACAGATCAAACTTTGCTTGCTCGCCCGCCACTCACCTCCTGCTATGCTTCTCAGTTCCTAACAGGCCATGGATGGACCCCTGCTTTAGAAATTATCCAACTGTTTAAACACTCACTTCTTAGCAGCTTCTGACATTGACCTTTCTTCACGCCTTGCTGCTTCTGGTGTTGCTTTCTTCTTCCGCTGCTGCTTTCTTCTTCCGCTTCCTTTCCACTGGCTTCCATGCTGTACACTCACTGTGGTGCTCACCTCTCTGGCCATATCTTCTTTGTCTCCCTAGTAACTTCTCACACTTTCAGTGTTCATGTTCCCCCCAGTGTTCTGCTTTTGGTCTTCATGGTAGGTAATAGGGTCTGGCTCACTCACCACACATTTCAGTTCAGCTTCCTTGTGATATGTAGAAGACAGAAAGCTCAACACACAAAACCAAAGCAAAACAAAGTAAGCCATTCTTCAAATGTCCTAGAGTTCTGGATATAATTTACCTTCTGACAATCAGACAGATACATTGTATGAGACTTAGATTTGCAGTTAATCTGGGAGGAGAGAGTCAAGGGACAGGGTCATATTTTTGCTGGTGGAGATTTTAGTGAACGTGATGTGGTTTTGAAGCAAGTAGTGTTGGTAGTTTCTGATAAGGCAGTTTGCTAATTTTACAGATCCCTGATCATTTTTAAGGCAGCAGCTCCTTCAGCTAACCAGTTCTGTTGTGTGGCTTTCAGAATTGTTTCTAGAACCTTAGAATAGAGTATTTTTTATTAGCCTTTTAAAGTAAGCCATTTAATATTCTGTAACAAACCCCTTTCCTCTTACACCAGCTACGGTAGATTCTGTTCCTTGTTACTGAATACTGACAATACAGTACTGGTTAGTTTGGGGGTTTTTATGTTTTTCTTTAAAAAAAATTCAGTGGGCCATTGATGGGCAATATTACCAGTACCACACAGGAAAGCCTTCTACTTTTATATCTGCAGACTAGACAACTCTACTAAGCTCCAGATTTATATATCCAACTGCCTACTGGACATCTCTATCTGGTTGTCAAATAAAATGTCAAATAAAGTGTATCCAAAACTAAACAAATATTTTCCCTTAATCTTTTATTTGCTTCCCATCCAGATATATGACCTGGAAATTGTATAGCTCTCCTCTACTTTGTCACCATCTTTCTCAACTTCCCATAAGTTCCAAGACCTGATGATTCTGGTTACTAGATATGCCTTGTGTCCAACCCCTTCTTGCACTCTCTCTCTCTGCTACTAGTACCTTAGTTCTCACCTGGATTATTAAAACAGTTTTCTCTTGTTCTTCTCCTTTTCCTCATATTCCTCCTTCTTTTCTTCTAGGTTTAAAAATATGTCTTGAAGATAATTCTATTTTTTGTTTTTACACATTAACATGCCTAAAATTGGGATGCGTCTTATAATCAATGGTGTCTTGCCCTTGCTGTCAGCCAAGAAGTTGTTCTAACATAGTGATTATTATCTACTTGTACAAACTTGGTTTTTAGGATGATATGAGTAGACCACAGCAACTTCTTGATATTTTATTCAACAATCATTAAAGGGCCATTTGAGGAGGAATATGGTCCTGATTCTTGTATAATAAACTTTTATTGACACTTTCTGGTAAAGTCAAGATTTGAGAGCAGCAAAAGCTACAGAATGGGTGCCGGTAGCCTGGGAGGAAACCTCAAAGACAGTATTGGAGCACTCTTTGAATAGATAGTGCACATCACTAATATTCTGGATAGAACAGGGATCAATATCGGGTGATTTTAGGCTGTGGAGTGGTGAGATGGGGTGGAGGAACAATTTTTAAAGTGAACAAAAAAGATCTTTTCTCTCAGAAAGATTACATGTATCCACACCCAAAGTATATATTTTTTCTTTTTTGAGCTGGAATCTCAGTCTGTCACCCAGACTGTAGTGCAGTGGTGCAATCTAGGCTCGCTGCAACCCCAGCCTCCTAGATTCAAGTGATTCTCCTGCCTCAGCCTCCTGAGTAGTTGGGATTACAGGCACTTGCCACCACGCCTGGCTAATTTTTATATTTTTCGTAGAGACAGGATTTTGCCATGTTGCTGAGGCTGGTCTTGAACTCCTGAGCTCAAGTAATGTGCCCATCTCGGCCTCCCAAAGTGCTGGGATTACAGGCATGAAAGATCCTTAAGACCTAAATTTTTATCTTGGGTTAGCTGTGGCTTCTGTTTATATGTAGTAAAAATTGTTTTAAAAGAATTATCTCAAGTATTCTGGAAGACAGGTATCTCCAAATTGATGAACATTTTTTTCTTCGAGAATTTTTCAATACTGATGATTTTGTTTCTTGCATCTCCAGTAGGCAGCCATGGCAACTTGGTAACTTGAGTCACATATCTGAAAAAGGATAATGAAATGGTAGTATACCTTGCACAATAAAGACAGTGGCCATTAAATATTTTTAAATGGTGCAAAAGTATTTATCACCAGTTGCCAGTAGTCATGCTCAGTAATTTCCTCCCTGGCTTTGCTCTGCCCAGATATCTTTAACAGAATGTTGTTAATGTCACAACTCATTATGAAGCTGAACATATTACAGCATAAAAAAACAAATGCTACTTTTCTAACCATAGTAAAAAGTTGTTTAATGCAATTCTTTTAGACATTTGCTTATCTTCTTTCATCTTCTACCCTGTTCTGTACCCTTCCCCCATACATGACTATTAACTAAGTCACAATGAATGCTCCTATTGCCTCCTACTCAGCTGAATCAACATTTCCGGAGACTGTGACTAATAAAAGCCACAGCCCATGGTATACTTGACTTTTGAAAATCCTGATTAGCTTTAAGGGCATAATTATGTGTACCTCTACTTATAGAATGAGGAAGTTGATTTGAGCTATGTTTCTAAATTACACTAAAAACTACAAAAAAAAAGTCAGACTTCATTAAGATTATTAACTTATTTGGCTTTTAAAAAATATATTGACTGATTACTTAGGTATTATGAGATCGTAATGGTATAAACTAAAGCATTTGGCTAATAGGATACTTAATGGTCCTTTGCTTTGCTATTCATGGCTCAAAATAAAGGGAAATGTAGAAAAGGAAAGATCTAATCTCTGAAAAGCCATCTAACAGATACTATATCTCTGAACATAATTTTGTTGCTTAATTACCATGGAGATCAATTAATCCAAGAAAAAGGAGAGTGCTTCATAACTCCAAAAACAAATGAGTCTCTTCCAGTAGTGTCACTGTGTATTTGTCATTGAACTGTGAGTAGACTTTTAATTTCTCCCAGAAAGAGGATCCACTAAGAAAAAGCAAATTGTGCATTACTTTGGGTACTCCCCTTTGACTGACAGCTGTGCCCATAAGGTAGACTTCCCTTGGCTTAGGGCCCATTCCTGTCCAATGAGCAGGGCAAGATCACTGTATACTGGCCACTCAGAGGAGACCATGGGCCTAGCAGAAATGATGGGTAGCATTAAATAATTTACTTATCTTCTTCCAATCACAGCCAAGTGCTTTGAAAATGTAGCATTCAATTTTCTGTCTTCAGTTTCCCATATCCCCTTAGATTTTCAGCTCCTTGTACTCTGCTTCTGTCCCCAACACTCAACTGAACTTCTCAAAACAACTCTTACTGATGCCCTAATTGCCAAATACAGTAGACTGTTCTCTGTCCTTATGTTTCTTGAAGTTATTTAAACAGTTGGCATAGTCGACAATCCTTAGATTTATCTGGATCTTTCCCTTCTGATGCTTCAGTTACTTCTTAGCTTTTTTTCTCTTCCATTTTTTTTTCAATCTATTATCATTGGCTTTTTCTCCATAGCCTTTTACCATGCTACAGGTTCTACCACATTAAAGGAAATTCTTTCCCCTAAATTTGTAATTCTTTTTAGAGATCGCCCTATATTTTTCCAACTTCATTATTAACCCCCCAAAAGAATATAAACCATTCTCTGCACTTTGTCATTGCTCATTTACTCTAAAGCTCTCCGTAATGAGGCTTACATCCCATCAAACTAGTAAAGTGGCTTCTGCAAAGTCATTAAAGATTTTCTAACTATTTAAAATCCTCATCTTATTTAACTTCTCTTTACAGCACTTGACGATATTGATGACTTCATTCATAAAATTCTCCTTGGTTTCCATTACATTGCTCTTTGCTCATTCTCTTCTTGCCTTTCTGGACCTTCTTTTTCAGGGTTTCCACCTGTTAAACACTGATGCTTCCCATCATCTTGGCCCTTTTCTCCTCTCACCCTCTAAGCAATCCTCGCATAAGCTCACTCTTTTTCATGACTTTACCCACCCCACACATGCTGATGACCTGTATGTATGCTACAGAAGTTGGTGTCTTGTACTTTTGCTTCTGCTGTACAGTGTTGCTTTTGACTGCGGGTCTTCTGCCAGCTTTGGAGCACTTCTCTGGGAGAGATATAGAGATGTCCCTTATAGCAGCCCTCTTCGTCAGTGCAGAATTTTCCCCAGGCAACCCCTTTTTTCTGTTCTCAAAGAACAAGACACTATGTTTATCTCCTCTCTCAACTCCCAGGGCCCCTTTGGAAATATAATTCTGGTGGTCCTATGAATTAAGCTTTGAAAACAAAATCCTTTTAACTGTTTTCTAAGGTAAACAAATATCAGACCTCCAGGACACACTGCTTGGTTTCTGGATGTTCTACCACTACTTCAAATATAACACGTCTGCCAGGCCCCAATGCTGGGTGCCATCTTGTGCTCCTCATCCTCCTTGTCTCCTGTGTTCAGCCAAACTTGTTGATTCTGTTGTCTAAATGTCCTTAAAAACCACTCTCTCAACATGTCCTTGGTGGCATTACCTCTATTTGAGCCCTACTTACCTCCTTCCCTTGCTGTCTCCGCCAGTATTCTTTCCTCCAATTTGTCTTCCACACTGTTTTTAGAGTGGTCGTTTAACTATAGATCTGGTTACATTTATGTCTTACTTATAAAATATTTTTATGGCTAGCTTTCCAGTGATTTTATGAGATGCTCAGCCTTCTCAGTGTGTTGGGCAAGGCTTTTGATACTCCTCCTTCTGTTCTCTCTTGATTTGTCTCTTGCCATCCTGTGTATCTACCATACATATTTTCTCTAGTTTGTGTGTCTACTTGTACATGTTGGTCTCTCTGTCTATAATGGCTCTTCATCCATCTACCCTTTCCCACCTATTGCCTTCACCAACATCTACTCATCATGGAAATGCAAATTAAAACCACAATGAGATATCATGACCTATCTATCAGAATGGCTAAAATTACAAAGACATACAATAGCAAGTGTTGGCCAGGATGTGGAATAGCTAGAACTCTCATACATTGCAGGTAAGTTAATATATTGGCTCAAATACTTTGGAAAGCTGTTATCTATGAAAGTTAAACACATTTAAAACCATTTAACAATCATCAGCTCCTATTAGAAGTAGTGGGCTCCAAATCCGTGTTCTCATAGCATTTTACCATGGCAATATCACGCTTGCTTATTTTCTTATTTGTTTTTCTCACTAGACTGTGGCATCTTTCAGAAGCAAGAGCTGTTTCTTTGTTTTATGTTTTTTTCTTTTTTTAAATTATACTTTAAGTTCTAGAGTACATGTGAACAACGTGCAGGTTTGTTACATATGTATACATGTGCCATGTTGGTGTGCTGCACCCATTAACTCGTCCTTTACATTAGGTCTTTCTCCTAATGCTATCCCTCCCTGCTCCCCCCACCGCACGACAGGCCTTAGTGTGTGATGTTCCTTGCATTGTGTCCAAGTGTTCTCATTGTTCAATTCCCACCTATGAGTGAGAACATGCAGTGTTTGGTTTTCTGTCCTTGCGATAGTTTGCTCAGAATGGTGGTTTCCAGATTCATCCATGTCCCTACAAAGGACATGAGGCTCATCCTTTTTTATAGCTGCATACTATTCCATGGTGTATATGTGCCACATTTTCTTAATCCAGTCTATCATTGATGGACATTTGGGTTGGTTCCAAGTCTTTGCTTTTGTGAATAGTGCCACAATAAAAATATGTGTGCATATATCTTTATAGTAGCATGATTTATAATTCTTTGGGTATATATCCAGTAATGGGATCGCTGGGTCAAATGGTACTTCTAGTTCTAGATCCTTGAGGAATTGCCACAATGTCTTCCACAATGGTTGAACTAGTTTACACTCCCAGCAACAGTGTAAAAGCTGTCCTATTTCTCCACATCTTCTCCAGCACCTGTTGTTTCCTGATATTTTAATGATCACCATTCTAACTGGTGTGAGATGGTATCTCATTGTGGTTTTGATTTGCATTTCTCTGATGACCAGTGATGATGTGCATTTTTTCATGTGTCTGTTGACTGCATAAATGTCTTCTTTTGAGAAGTGTCTGTTTGTATCCTTTGCCCACTTTTTGATGGGGTTGTTTGTTTTTTTTTCTTGTACATTTGATTAAGTTCTTTGTGGATTCTGGATATTAGCCCTTTGTCAGATGGGTAGGTTGCAAAAATTTTCTCCCATTCTGTAGGTTGCCTGTTCACTCTGATGGTAGTTTCTTTTGCTGTGAAGAAACTCTTTAGTTTAATTAGATCCCATTTGTCTATTTTTGCTTTTGTTTTCCTTGCTTTTGGTGTTTTGGTCATGAAGTATTTGCCCATGCCTGCATCCTGAATGGTATTGCCTAGCTTTTCTTTCAGGGTTTTTATAGACTTAGGTCTAACATTTAAGTCTTTAAACCATCTTAAGTTAATTTTTGTATGAGATGTAAGGGAGGGATCCAGTTTCAGCTTTCTACATACAGCTAGCCAGTTTTCCCAGCACCATTTATTAAATAGGGACTCCTTTCCCCATTTCTCATTTTTGTCAGGTTTGTCAAAGATCAGATGGTTGTAGATGTGGGGTGTTATTTCTGAGGCCTCTGTTCTGTTCCATTGGTCTATATCTCTGTTTTGGTACCAGTACCATGCTGTTTTGGTTACTGTAGCCTTGTAGTATAGTTTGAAGTCAGGTAGCATGATGCCTCTAGCTTTGTTCTTTTTGCTTAGGATTATCTGGCAATGCGGGCTCTTTTTTGGTTTCATGTGAACTTTAAAGTAGTTTGTTTGTTTGTTTGTTTTTTTCCCAATTCTGTGAAGAAAGTCATTGGTAGCTTGATGGGGATGGCATTGAATCTATAAATTACCTTGGGCATGGCCATTTTCACAGTGTTGATTCTTCCTATCCATGAGCATGGAATGGTCTTCCATTTGTTTGTGTCCTCTTTTATTTCATTGAGCAGTGGTTTGTAGTTCTCCTTGAAGAGGTCCTTCACATCTCTTGTAAGCCGGATTCCTAGGTATTTTAATCTATTTGTAGGAATTGTGAATGGGAGTTCACTCATGATTTGGCTCTCTGTTTGTCTGTTATTGGTTTATAGGAATGCTTGTGATTTTTGCACATTGATTTTTGTATCCTGAGACTTTGCTGAAGTTGTTTATCAGCTTAAGGAGATTTGGGGCTGAGACGACAGGGTTTTCTAAATATATCATCATGTCATCTGCAAACAAGGACAATTTGACTATCTCTTTTCCTACCTGAATACCCTTTATTTCTTTCTCTTGCCTGATCGCCCTGGCCAGAACTTCCAACACTATATTGAATAGGAGTGGTGAGAGAGGGCATCCCTGTCTTGTGCCAGTTTTCAAAGGGAATGCTTCCAGTTTTTTCCCATTTGGTATGATATTGGCTGTGGGTTTGTCATAAATAACTCTTCTTATTTTGAGATACGTTCCATCAATATCTAGTTAATTGAGAGTTTTTAGCATGAAGGGCTGTTGAATTTTGTCGAATGCCTTTTCTGCATCTATTGAGATAATCATGTGGTTTTTGTCATTGGTTCTGTTTATGTGATGGATTACATTTATTGATTTGTGTATGTTGAACCAGCCTTGCATCCCAGGGATGAAACTGACTTGATCATGGTAGATAAGCATTTTGATGTGCTGCTGGATTTGGTTTGCCAGCATTTTATTGAGGATTTTCGCATCGATGTTCATCAGGAATATTGGTCTAAAATTCTCTCTTTTTTTGTTGTGTCTCTGCCAGCCTTTGGTATCAGGATGATGCTGGCCTCATGAAATGAGTTAGGGAGGATTTCCTCTTTTTCTGTTGTTTGGAATAGTTCCAGAAGGAATGGTACTAGCTCCTGTTTGTACCCCTGGTAGAATTAGATTGTGAATCCATCTGGTCCTGGACTTTTTTCGGTTGGCAGGCTGTTAATTATTGCTTCAATTTCAGAGCCTGTTATTGGTCTATTCAGGGATTCAACTTCTTCCTGGTTTAGTCTTGTGAGGGTGTATGTGTCCAGAGACTTATCCATTTCTTCTAGATTTTCCAGTTTTTTTGTGTGTGTGTGTGTACAGGTGTTTATAGTATTCTCTGATGGTAGTTTGTATTTCTGTGGGATTGGTGGTGATATCTCCTTTATAATTTTTTATTGCATCTATTTGATTCTTCTCTCTTTTCTTCTTTATTAGTCTTGCTAGTGGACTATCAATTCTGTTGATATTTTCAAAAAAACAGCTCCTGGATTCATTGATTTTTTTGAAGGGTTTTTTGTGTCTCTATCTCCTTAAGTTCTGCTCTGATCTTAGTTATTTCTTGCCTTCTGCTAGCTTTTGAATTTGTTGGCTCTTGCTTCTCTAGTTCTTTTAGTTGTGATGTTAGGGTGTCAACTTTAGATCTTTCCTGCTTTCTTTTGTGGGCATTTAGTGCTATAAATTTGCATCTACACACTACTTTAACTGTGTCCCAGAGATTCTAGTGCATTGTGTCTTTGTTCTCATTGGTTTCAAAGAACATCTTTATTCCTGCCTTCATTTTATTATTTACCCAGTAGTCATTCAGGAGCAGGCTGTTCAGTTTCCATGTAATTGAGTGATTTTGAGTGAGTTTCTTAATCCTGAGTTCTAATTTGATTGCACTGTGGTCTGAGAGACAGTTTGTTGTGATTTCTGTTCTGTTACATTTGCTGAGGAGTGCTTTACTTCCAACTATGTGGTCAATTTTGGAATAAGTGTGATGCAGTGCTGAGAAGAATGTATATTCTATTGATTTGTGGGGGAGAGTTCTGTAGATGTCTGTTAGGTCCACTTGGTGCAGAGCTGAGTTCAAGTCCTGGATATCCTTGTTAACCTTCTGTCTTGTTGATCTAATATTGACAGTGGGGTGTTAAAGTCTCCCATTATTATTGTGTGGGAGTTTATGTCTCTTCGTAGGTCTCTGAGGACTTGCTTTATGAATCTGGGTGCTCCTGTATTGGGTGCGTGTATATTTAGGATAGTTAGCTCTTCTTGTTGAATTGATTCCTTTACCATTATATAATGGCTTTTTTTTTTTTTTTGTCTCTTTTCATCTTTGTTGGTTTAAAGTCTGTTTTATCAGAGACTAGGATTGCAAATCCTGCTTTTTTTTTTTTTTTTTCATTGGCTTAGTAGATCTTCCTCCATCCCTTTATTTTGAGCCTATGTGTGTCTCTGCACATGAGATGGATCTCCTGAATACAGCGCACTGATGGGTCTTGACTCTATCCAGTTTGCCAGTCTGTGTCTTTTAATTGGGGCAGTTAGCCCATTTTCATTTAAGGTTAATATTGTTATGTGTGAATTTGATCCTGTCATTATGATGTTAGCTTGTTATTTTGCCTGTTAATTGATGCAGTTTCTTCATAGCATCTTTACAATTTGGCATGTTTTTGCAGTGGCTCATACTGGTTGTTCTTTTCCATGTTTAGTGCTTCCTTCAGGAGCTCTTGTAAGGGAGGCCTGGTGGTGACAAAATCTCTCAGTATTTGTTTGTCTGTAAAGGATTTTATTTCTCCTTCACTTACGAAGCTTAATTTGGCTGGATATGAAATTCTAGGTTAAAAATTATTTTCTTTAAGAATGTTGAATATTGACTCCCACTCTTTTCTGGCTTGTAGAGTTTCTGCTGAGAGATTCGCTGTTAGTCTGATGGGCTTCCCTTTGTGGGTAACCTGACCTTTCTTTCTCTCTGGCTGCCCTTAACATTTTTTCCTTCATATCAACCTTGGAGAATGTGACAATTATGTGTCTTGGGGTTGCTCTTCTCGAGGAGTATCTTTGTGGTGTTCTCTGTATTTCCTGAATTTGAATGTTGGCCTTCCTTCCTAGGTTGGAGAAGTACTCCTGGATAATATCCTGAAGAGTGTTTTCCAGCTTGGTTCCATTCTCCCCATCACTTTCAGGTACACCAATCAAACATAGATTCATTGTTGTCACGTAGTCCCATATTTCTTGGAGGCTTTGTTCATTTCTTTTTACTCTTTTTTCTCTAAACTTCTATTCTTGCTTCATTTCATTCATTTGATCTTCAATCACTGATACCCTTTCTTCCACTTGATTGAATCGGCTACTGAAGCTTGTGCATGTGTCATGTAGTTCTTGTGCCATGCTTTTCAGCTCCATCAGGTCATTTAAGGTCTTCTCTACACTGTTTATTCTGGTTAGCCATTCGTCTAATCCTTTTTTCAAGGTTTTTAGCTTCCTTGCAATGGGTTTGAACGTCCTCCTTTAGCTCGGAGAAGTTTGTTATTACCAACCTTCTGAAGTCTACTTGTGTCAACTTGTCAAAGTCATTCTCCGTCCAGCTCTGTTCTGTTGCTCGCAAGGAGGTGCAATCCTTTGGAGGAGAAGAGGTACTCTGGTTTTTAGAATTTTCAGCTACTCTGCTCTGGTTTCTCCCCATCTTTGTGGTTTTATCTACCATTGGTCTTTGGGGATGGTGACCTACAGATAGAGTTTTGGTGTGAATGTCCTTTTTGTTGACGTTGATGCTATTCCTTTCTGTTCATTAGTTTTCCTTCTAACAGTCAGGTCCCTCAGCTGCAGGTCTGTTGGAGTTTGCTGGTGGTCTACTCCAGACCCTGTTTGCCTGGGTATCACCAGCGGATGCCTGCAGAACAGCAAATATTGCAGAACAGCAAATATTGCTGCCTGATCCTTCCTCTGGAAGCTTCGTCTCAGAGGGGCACCCAGCTGTTTGAGGTGTCAGTCGGTCCCTACTGGGAGGTATCTCCCAGTTAGGCTACACGGGGGTCAGGGACCTACTTGAGGAGACAGTCTATCCATTCTCAGAGCTCAAACACTATGCTGAGAGGACCACTGCTCTCTTCAGAGCTGTCAGACAGGGACATTTAAGTCTGCAGAGGTTGTCTGCTGCCTTTTGTTCAGTTATGCCCTGCCCCTAGAGGTGGAGTCTACAGAGGCAGGTAGGTCTTGTTGAGCTGCGGTAGGCTCCACCCAGTTTGAGCTTTCAGGCCACTTTGTTTCCCTACTCAAGCCTCAGCAATGACGGATGCCCCTCCCCCAGCCAGGCTGCCACTTCGCAGTTCGATCTGGGACTGCTGGACTAGCAGTGAGCAAGGCTCCATGGGTCTGGGACCTGCTGAGCCAGGCGTGGAATATAATCTCCTGGTGTACCGTTTGCTAATATCATTGGAAAAGCACAGTATTTGGGTGACAGTGTCCCAATTTTCCAGGTACAGTCTGTCACAGCTTCCCTTTGCTAGGAAAGGGAAATCCCCTGACCCCTTGCACTTCCTGGGTAAGGCAGTGCCCCTCCCTACTTTGGCTTGCCCTCCATGGGCTGTACCCACTATCCAACAAGTCCCAGTGATATGACCAGGTACCTCAGTTGGAAATCTAGAAATCACCTGTCTTCTTTGTCAATCATGCTGGGAGCTGCAAACTGGAGCTGTTCCTATTCAGCCACCTTGGAACCGTCTAAGAGCTGTTTTTATGTCAGTATTCTGAAAGACTAGTACAGGTCTGGTACATAATGGGTATTCAGTAAGTGTTTGTTGAGTGAATTACACATGTACTTTGAAGAAATAGAAATAGATACTTGATGGCAGTTCTAAGTCAAATTCATTAATTTATGAATGTGTAGGATTTCTTCTGATAGGGAATGAAAACCATATAGCTTGATGTACTTCCTCTTTGGCATTTTCAGAAAACCCTACAACTTTAAAACCCAGACTTGAAAATATCAACACCAAATCATCTTTATATTAAATAAAAAAATGAAATCAAATGAAATCAGCACATCGTACCACTCACCTAGCAGAAATCATCAGAGATAGTAAAGTAGCATCAAGAGCTACCTAGAGACAGGTCAGTCTGGATTAATGAAAGTTTATAGGAGCATCAAGGGAGTCAACATTTAGATTCATATCTGATGACTTCTTGGTTAAAATGTCATTGAAGTACAAATTGACACATTGGCAACCAAACACAGTAAAGATCATCTAAGGAAACAAGTGGAAGAGATACTATGAGCTACCTCAAATGAATCATCTGATACAACAGAGCGCTGGACTTAGCTCCAAAATTTCTAGAAACAAAGGCAGAAGAAAAGAAGCAATTAAATCACATAGCTTTCCATTTCTGTTGAAAGGACATTTAAATTCATATATGCAAACAAAATCAACCAGTTCGTAAGTGACTGAGCCAGAATGTGCACTTACCTGTCCCCAGAGCTGGTGTTCCCTCAGCACTCCAGGCTTTCCCCTCCTCGCAGGGGGACATTTTCTGTGCATCCATCAACACTGGTCAAGATGTATCTAACCTAGACAGCAAGGTTGCCTCCCAGAATAGCTAGACTGGTTACATAAACTTCAGACTGTATCTGTGACAAGGGGGTTATTTTGAAAAACTTGAGAATCTCATAAACGGATAGTAAAGGATATCAAGTTTACCTAAACTCCTTCCATAATGTTTGATGAAGGAGTGGAGTCATAAAATTCATGGTTGTTTGGTGCTCTCTAACTTTTCTAAGGGCAAATGAAAGACTGGGTAAGAGACCTTATATCATGAGTGCACTGAGAAGAACATTTCTCTCTCTAGTCAGTGCATCTGTACTCTAAAAAGAGGAAAGGAAAGAAAAAAATGGTTTGGTGAGATATGTGCTAATTATCCCATTCTTCCTTATGAAAATTATTTTCTACTTAGGTTACTGCTGTTTTGCCCAAATCATTTCTTTGCTTCTGGAAGGTTTTTGTTAATAAGGTGGTTCAGGCACTGAGACAGGTATCTTTCTTTCTATCCTATATCCACATTCTTCTTACATAGCACCCTGTACCTGATGGCAGCTGGAGCATTTCTTGATGTCACCTTAATATAACTGCAGTGAGAAAAGGATGCCAATAAAGCAACCCCAAGTTCTCCCCTGATACAAAAGTGCATACAGACTGACTGAAAAGCAATCTCTACCAAATAAATGCATTAGATAACTTGTTTTCTACTTTTCTGTCATCTATATTCTCTTTCAGAAGAATATTCCGTTACACTTGAAGCCCAAGTTATGCTTGAGAACAAAGTGTCTGTGTAATATATGTGTGGCTGAATGCCATAGGGATAGGGTAGGAAGGAAAGAAAGAATATACTCTTCTATATAATCCTACTTTTCCACTGTTGAGAATAAAACTGAATTGTCTAGTTTAATGAATTAAACTAATTCTCTAATAAATTAGGTAAAAGTGCTATGTTGATCATCTAATACCAAATTGGATTTTAAAATATCACCAGTACAAGACGTCAACATTATTTAAGCTTCTAATCTTATTCACCCTAAATTTATTGCATGATTTTGTAATTTACGATTGGTAATTCATTTTTGAAAATCCTATAAAAATGTGGAATTACATTTAATCTTTTAAAAAGCCAAGAAAACATTATAGCTATTAATCTCTGCTAATTCCACTGAAGTATCAGTAAAGTGAATTTTTAAAGGCATAAACTTAAAAGACAAGGAGAATGGAAGAGAAGACAATTGCACCAAAATTTGGGGAGTATGAAAGCAAATGGTGAGACCAGAGAAAGACTAAGACTAATGAAATGAGGAATGCCTAGGGGAAGATAAAATTTTTCTGCAGGACCTCTGAAAAATCCAGAAATTGTATCTGGAAGCGGTTTGGGTTGCAACTCCAAAGAAGAATCAGCTAGGCTCCTAGATTCCCTTCCCATGTTCTTTACATGGCAACTGTCCTCTCCCAGCTGGGCAGAAGATGGGAGGTGATATTCTGAATCAGGAAGGCTGTGGCCTTAGAGATGCAGACACAGCTGTGGGCAGAGTACCACCTGGAAACAAGGTAATGCTATTTGTTAAACAGATAGAATCCGTCCTCTCTGTAGTCTGCCTTTTCCTACTCAGCTCCAGGAAAATGTTGACAGACAGGCTTATATATCCCAAGAAGGAATTTGAAGGATTTCTTTTCTGGGGACTGACCAATCCAAGAGAAAAACGAACAGATACTGATTATTGAGGATTCCCAACAAATGGCTGGGTCTATATCTATCAGTGAAGTTCAAAAGCCCCAACCATTCACCCTCTATTTTTCAGTTCTTCATCCTTACGTATGAACAAAGATCTAAGTATCACTGGATACCTGAGCATACTCTTTAACATAAAATAGAGCATATAGAACAGAAGTAAAAAGACTTGCAGAGTACACAGATTAAGACAGGGAACAGAAAATACTAGAAAACGATAAGTAAAATTTGAGAGGTAAGAAAAGATAATGCATATGAAAAGAAACATTCAGAGAAAAGCAACAAAAACTCTTAAAAATTAAGTATATGATAGTAAAAGTGAAAAATTTAATTGAAGAGTTAGAAGATAAAGATGAATCTTTCAGAAGGCAGAAAAATAACAGAGATGAGAAAAAGGAGAAAATAGACAAGAAAATTAGACAAAGGAAAGGAGTTCCAGAAAAAAAGAGGTAGGAAAACAAAAGAGAGAAAATTAACTAAGAAGTAGAACAACAACAAAAAGATCCCAGAACAGAAAGACTTGAGTTCTCTAATTAAGTATTCGGTACAATGTTGGGAAAACAATGCAGTATGACAACTAGTTATAAATTTTCAGACCTCTGAGAACAAAGTGAAGATGTTTAACCTTCCAGAAAGAAAGAAAAATAAAATAAGTCACATACAAAATTTCAGGAATCAGAACAGCATTAGGTTTCTCAACAGCAATGTTGGAAGCTAAAAACAAAAACAAAAAACAAAAAACAAACCACAGGGTGCAGTGGCTCATGCCTGTAATTCCAGCACTTTGGGAGGCCAAGGCAGGTGGATCACTTGAGGTCAGGAGTTTCAGAGCAGCCTGGCCAACATGGTGAAACCTTGTCTGTATCAAAAATACAAAGTAACTGGGTGTGTTGGCAAGTGCCTGTGATCCTAGCTGCTTGGGAAACTGAGGCAGGAGAATCGCCCAAACCTGAGAGGTGGAGGTTGCAGTGAGCTGAGATTGTGCCAGTGCACTCCAGCCTGGGCGACAGAGCGAAACTCTGTAAAAACAACAACAGCAACAACAATGAAACAACCTCCTTATAATTCTGAGGGAGAATGATCACCAACTCAGCATTCTATACCTACTTACACTTTTAATCAGTTGTGAAAGTCAGGTATTAAAAACTCAAAGAATTTAACTAACATGCACCTTTTTGCAAGAAACTACTGGAGGAAATATGCCACTCAATGAAAAAGTAAGCTAGAAAAGTTGGTGCCATAGGTCCCAGATACTGAAAGGCACCCAACACAGGAGCAAAACTCAGGCAGTTCCCAGACTGGTGTTAAAGAGACAGACCAGGATGATGGCAGAGAAGCAGGTCAAGAGAAACGCTAATTCAGAGATTGGCACAAGAGGGTTAAGGAGGCCAAGCAGGATGTCTTAAGAAGTAATAAAACTGACATTTTAACAGATGCATTTGACAGTTTTGAAAGAGTACTTACAGTTCTGTTTGAAAGTCAAGATATAAATAAGATATTGACATAAAAAGCTAAACAAATAAAAAAGAGGCTGCTAATAACTCCAGGGACAGAAAAAAAAAAAAAAGCAAGGAAAGAAATATATTATGCCTATATGTTCAGCTGGAAATGATAGTCATATAGTCATATAGTCATATAATGTAAACAGTGAATATTGATGTAACTATAATTATAACATTAATGGGATTAGATATTGGATTGGGGAAGTGTGTGTGTGTGTATGTGTGTGTGTGTGCATGTTTTGTGAGAGAGTTAAATACTTATTTTTCATTGGGAAAAATCAATACTATTTAAGATTAATAAGTTGAGACAGTATAAGCATGGTATTTAGAAATTGTGATGCTCACTATCAGAATAACCACTATGAAGTGGAAAACTAGTCTGTCTTATCTCAAAATTAATTTAAACATTTCCTACTTTCTCCAGGGAGTGGAAATTTGGAAGGGAAGAGGTAACATTTCAAATTTTGATTTTTTACAAAAAATTATTGAATTGAGTTTTTAAACTGTGTATGATTTACAGTTTCTGGTTTAGCATGTAAGAAACTTGGAAGTTGCCACCTTGTCTAATAAGTAAAAAGCTGAACACACTGAGAAAACATCAACTTGTCTTAGATTCATAAGAGAAGTGATGTCACAGGGCAAACCTCTGCTTCCCAGACTGGAGAGACCATCAGGTGAATACAGAAAGTCGCAACTTACTGAAGCAAACACCTCTGCAGTAACCAGTGCTGGGGGAGAGAAACCTGAATTGTGATTGAAGAATTGCTGGAGGCTTAGTGTGGATGAGTCTAAGAAATAAAAACACCAAGGGACCCCAGGCGTCAGGGGCCCCCACAGTTTCGTGAGTTTTACCTACTGGTGTTTTACCAGTTTCTCACAGTGAATGTCAGAGAAATATCTTCTTGTGCTTCCAGCAGGGGTGGGGAGTCAGGGGAAGGGACGATTTTGAAAACGCCAGAGCATTCTGTTCTTAACAAGATCTTCTCTCAGAAGAAACTAACCAGAGCCTAACCTGCTGGGGTTTTATCGGAGCCTAACTGAGCTGAAGTCAAACTCCAGCTGACTTTAGCCATCCTGTCCTACCTCAGGGTGAAAAAAAAAAATAAACTGAGAACTTGTGGAGTTCATAATTTGGAGGCACAGGCTCACTAACAGACTGAAACCTAAATAATCATAGGACTATAGAATGCTTCCCCTGCCCACACAGCTTACCACCCATTACTGAAGTCCAATTTACAGCAGTTTTACCCAGTCCATCATGTCTGGCTGTCAGCAAAAACAACAAGGCATACTAAGAGGCAAAAAACAGTTTGAAGAGACAGACCAAGCATCAGAACCAGACTGAGATATGGCAGTGTTAATGGAATTATCAGACAAGGAATTTAGAACAACTATAATTAAAATACTAAGGGATAAATGAATAAAGTAGACAGCATGCAAGAACAGATGGGCAACATAAGCAAAGAGATGGAAATTCGAAGAAAGTACCAAAAAGAAATGCTAGGGGTCAAAAACACTGTAATAGAAATGAAAAATGCCTTTAAAGGAGTTATTAGTAAACTGGACACAACTCAGGGGGAATAATAAAAAAAAAAAAAGCAGCTTGAGGATATTTCAATAGAAACTTCCGAAACAAAAAATAAAAGAGAAAAAAAATACTGAAAAATACCAGAACAGAATATTGAAGAACTATAGGACAACTACAGAAGGTATAACATGTGTGTAACGGGAATACCAGAAGGAGAAGAAAGAGAGAAGGCAAGAGAAGAAACACTTGAAACGTTAATGACTTAGAATTTTCCCCCAATTAATGTCAGACACCAAACCACAGATCCAGCAAAGTCAGAGAACACCAAGCAGAATAAATGCCAGAAAAATTGAACCTCAGCATATCATTTTCAAACAACATAAAATCAGAGATAAAGAAAATCCTGAAAGAAGCCAGAGGAAAAAATACCTTACCTATAGAGGAGCAAAGATAAGAACTACATCTGACTTTTCCTCAGAAACCATGTAAACAGGAAGAATCGAGTGAAATAGTTAAAATTTGAGAGCAAAAAAGTCCACCTATTTGGAATTCTGTACCCTATGAAATTATCCTTCAAAAGTGAAGGAGAAATACAGACTCGGTGGGACAAACAAAAATTGAGAGATTTTATTGCCAGAAAGCCCACCTTAGGATAAGTCCTTTAGAGAGAAGGAAAATGACATCGGTCTGTAATTCATATTTACATGAGGAAAGAGAAAGCACTGGAGAATAAATAAGTGAAGGAAAAATAAATGCTGTTCTTTTTCTTATTCTTAAGTGATCCAACAGGTAACAACTTGTTCAAAATAATATAAGCAACAATGTATTTGATTATGTATATTTTTATTTATATATAAGTAAAATGCATGACAGCAATAATACAAAGGATGGGAGGAAGGAATTTGGATTATTTGGTTATTATAAGGTACTGGCACTACCCTTGAAGTAGTATATTGTTATATTGTTATTTGAAAGTGAACTTGGATTTGTCATAAATGTATATTGCACACTCTCGGGCAACCTCTAAACTAAAAAAAAAAAAAAAAAGCATAACTGATATGCTAAGAAAGGAGAGAAAATAGATAATATAATATACTCAGAACCACAAAAGGCAAAAAAAAAGTGAAGGAGAAAAATAGAAACAAAGAACAAGGGCAATAAATACAAAGCTAACAAAATTTGGTAGATATTAATCCAACTATATCAATGATCACTTTGAATGCCAATGGTCTAAATGTACCAATTAAAAGAGTATCAAAGTAGATCAAAATACAAGATCTAAGTATGTGTTGTCTATAAAAAATGCACTTTAAATATAAAGACACATGTGAATTAAAAGAAAATAGATGGAGAAAGATATATCATGCTCACATTAATCAAAAGAAAGCAGTAACAACTATATTAATTTCAGACATGGCCTACTTCAGAGCAAAGAAAGTTGTCAGAAACAAAGAGGGCCATCATATAATGATAAAAGGGTCACTTCTCCAAGAAGACATAACAGTTTTTAATGTGTATGCGCCTAACAACAGAGCATCAAAATATGTGAGGCAAAAACCGATAGAATGGCAAAAAAATAGATTAACACATTATTGTTACACACTTTAATACCCCTCCCCTCCTTCAGAAATGAACGGATATAGCAGGCAGAACATTAGTAAGAGTGTAATTGAACTAAATAGCACCACCAATCAACTGGATATAATGGACATGGACTACTTCGTATAGCAACAGAAGAATATATAATTATCCCTCAGTATCCATGGGAGATTGGTTCCAGGATCCCCCTCAAATACCAAAATCCATGAATGTGCAAGTCCCTGATATAAAGTGGTATAGCATTTGCATATAACATTTGTGCATCCCTCTGTATACTTTAAATCATCTCTAGATTACTTATACCTAGTACAATGTAAATGCTATGTAAATAGTTGTTGTTAGTATTATTGTTGTTAATAGTATTATTAGTATAATTAGTATTAATCATTGTTAATAGTATTATTGAGGGAAACATGAAAGAAAAAAGTCTGTACGTGTTCAGTATAAACATATTTTTTTTTCAAATATTTTCTATCTGTGGTTGATTGAATCCATGAATACAAAATCGAAAGATATGAAGGGCTGACTATACATTCTGAGCTCCCATGGAACACTCACCAAGACAGAACCACATTCTGGGCCATAAAACATATTTCAACAAATTTTTTAAAACAGAAATCATATAATGTCTGCTGTTAGACTACAATAGAACTAAACTAAAATACAGTAACAAAGATAGCTGGAAAATCCTCAAATATGAGATTAAACAATAAATTTCTAAATAAGACATGGGAGAAATAAGAAATCTCAAGATAAATTTAAAAATATTTTAAACCAAATGGAAATGAAAACACAACTTACCCAAATTTGGGGGATGCAATTAAAATGTACTGCACATGGAGGGAAATTTATAGTATTGAATGCGTGCATATATTAGAAAAAAAGATCTAAACTCTACTATCTAAGCTTTCACCTTAGGAAGTTATAAAAAGAAATTAAATTACCCAAATTAAATCCAAAGTAAGCAGAAGGAAAGAAATAAAAATTAGAGCAGAAATCAAAGAAATTGAAAACATAAAATAGAGAAAATCAATGAAACCAAAAGCTGGTTCTTTGTAAGGATCAATAAAATTGATAATCCTCTAGTTATTCTAAGAAAAATGAGAGAAGACATGAATTGCTAATATCTAGAATGAAAGAGGTGACATCATTGCAGATGTGGTGAACATTAAAAGGATAATAAAGGAATATAATGAATAACTCTCTGCTCACATTTGATAACCTAGAAAAATTTAGCAATTCCTTGAAGGATACAATCTTCCAAAACATACACCAGAAGAAATAAGCAATGTGAATAGGCCTAGATTTATTAAATAAATTAAATAAATAATTAATAAACCTTCCATGGCAGAAAGCACCAGGTCTAGATGGGCTTATGGTAAATTCCACCAAATGTTTTATTTTATTTTAGAATTTCTTTTATCATTATTATTATTATTTTTGAGACATGTCTCTCTCTGTTGCCCAGGCTGGAGTACAGTGGCAAGATCACTGCAGCCTTATCCTCCCGAGCTCAAGAGATCCTCCCACTTCAGCCTCCCAAGTAGCTGGGACTATAGGCATGTGCTACCATGTCCAGCTAATTTTTGTATTTTTTGTAGAGATAGCATTTCATCATGTTGCCCAGGCTGGTCTCAAACTCCTGAGCTCAAGCAATCTGTCCACCTCAGCCTCCCAAAGTGCTGAGATTACAGGTGTGAGCCACCAGGCTTAGCCAATTCCACCAAACATTTAAGGAAGAAATTATACCAATACTCTACAATCTCTTTCAGAAAATGGGAGCAGAGACAATATCCTGACTCTAAATAATTCAATGAGGCTACTATTACTCTAATTCCAAAACTAGGCAAAGGTATTACAAAAAAAGAAAACTACAGACCAACAACTCTCATGAACATAGAAGCAAATATCCTCAACAAAGTATTAGCCAACTGCATCTGATTATGTATAAAAGGAATTATGTACCAAAACCCAATTAGGATTAATCCCAGGTGTGCAAGGCTGTTTCAACATTTAAAAATGAATTAATGAAATCTGTCACATCAAAAGATTTAATAAGAAAAATCATATGATCATATCAATTGTTGTAGAAAAGGTATTTGACAAAATTAAAGCCTCATTCATGATAAAAACTCTCAGTAAACTAGGAATAAGGAGAATTTCCTCAACTTTATGAATAATTTCTACAAAAAACCTACAGCTAACATTATACTTAATGGCGAGGAACATAAAGCCTTCCTTCTAAGACCAGGAACAAAGGGAAGATATCCCCTCTCACCACTGCTTTTCAACATTGTACTGGAAATCTTAGCTAATACAATAAGAAAAGGAAATAAAAGGTATACAGATTGGAAGAGAAGAAATGAATCTGTCTTTATTTGCAGATGACATGATCATCTATATAGACAATCTGAAAGAATCCACAAAAAAGATCTGTGGCATTAATAAGCAATTGTAGGCCAGGTATCATGGCTCATGCCTGTAATCCCAGCACTTTGGGAGGCCAAGGTGGGCAGATCGCTTGAGGTCAAGTGTTTGAGAGCAGCCTGACCAACATGGTGAAACCCTATCTCTACCAAAAATAAAAAAAATTAGCAGGGCATGGTGGTGCATGCCTGTAATCCCAGCTACTCAGGAGGCTGAGGCACAAGAATCACTTGAATCTGGGAGGTAGAGGTTGCAGTGAGCCGAGATCGTGCCACTGCACTGCAGCCTGAGTGACAGAGCAAGACTCTGTCTCAAAAGAAGAAGAAGAAGAAAAAAGCAAAGCAATTATAGCAAGGTTTCAGGATGCAAAGTTAACAAAGTTAACACACAAAAATCAATCACTTTCCTGTATATCAGCATTGAACAAGTGGGATTTGAAATTAAAACACAATACCATTTATGTTAGCATCCAAAAAGATGAAATAAAGTTGGCTCTCAGTATCTATGAGTTCTACATCTGTGCATCCAATCACCTGCAGATTAAACATACTCATTAAAAAAATAAAAAGTAAAAATAATAAAATATAAGACAAACAGAAATACAGTGTAATATAGTATTTACCTAGCATTTACATTGTATTAAGTATTATATGTAATCTAGAGATGGTTTAAAATCTACAGGAGGCTGTGCATGATTTTATGCAAATGCTACACCATTTTATATTAGAAACTTGAGCATTTTTGGAGTTTAGTGTCTGTGGGGGGTCCTGAAATCAACATCCCATGGATGCCAAGGGACGACTGTGCTGAGAAATAAATATAACAAAATCTGTATACAACCTTTATAAGGAAAACCAGAAAACTCTGATGAAAGAAACCAAAGAGGAACTAAATAAATGGAGAGATATTCCATATTCATGGATAGGAAGACTCAATATTGTCAAGATATTAGTTCTTCCTAGCTTGATCTGTAGATTCAATACAATCCCAGTCAAAATCTCAGCAAGTTATTGTGTGGATATTGACACGCTAATTCTAAACTTTACATGGAGAAGCCAAAACAAAACAAAACAAAACAAAAAAACAAAACAGGATAGCCAATACAGTATTGAAGGAGAACAAAATTGGAGGACTGACACTATCTGAATTTAAGACTTACCATAAAGCTACCATAATCAAGACAAAGTGGTATTGGTGAAAAATAGACAAGCAGATCAAAGGGTGAGAATAGAGGGCCCAGAAATGACCCAACATAAATATAGTAAGCTGATCTTTAACAAAGGAACAAAAGCAATATAATGAACTAGAAATCTTTTGAACAAATAATGCTGAGACAACTGGACACCCACATGCAAAAGTAAGAATTTTTACAGACCTTACATCCTTCACAGAAATTTAACTCAAAAATGGATCATTGACCTAAATGAAAAACTATAAAACTCTTGAAAGAAAACATAGGAGAAAATCTAGATGATCTTCAGTTTGATGATGACTTTTTAGATATAAAACTGAAGGCACGACTCATTAATGGAAGAACTGATAAGCTGAACTTAATTAAAATTTAAAATTCCTGTACTACGAAAGACACTGTCAAGAGAATGAAAAGACAAGCCACAGACTGAAAGAAAGTTTTTGACAAGGGACTGTTATCTGAAATATACAAAGAATTCTTAAAACTCAACAATAAGAAAACAATCAGATTAAAAAATGGACCAAAGACATTAACAGATATCTTACCAAAGAAGATATACAAAATGGCAAATAAGCACATGGAAAGATGTTCATTTCATACGTCATCAAGGAAATGCAAATGGAAACAATGAGATCCCATTACATACCTATTACTATGGCCAAAATCCAGAATACTTACACCACCAAAAGCTGGCAAGGATATGGAGCAACAGGAACTCATTCATTGCTTGGTAGCAATGCAAAATTTTAACAGCCACTTTGGAAGACAGTTTTGTGGTCTCTTACAAAATGAAATACATGATTCAGTAGTTGTTCTTGGTATTTACCCAAAGCAATTAAAATTTGATGTCCACACAAAAACCTGCACACATGTTTATAGCGGCTTTGTTCATAATTTCCCAAACTTGGAAGAAACCAAGGTGCTTGTATAAATTCAATAGGTGAAAGTATACATAAACTGTAGTACATTTAGACAGTGGAATATTATTCAGCCCTAAAAAGAAATGAGCTATCAAACCATGAAAAGACATGGAGGAAACTTAGATGCATACTACTAAGTGAAAGAAGCCAATCTGAAAAGGCTATATGCTGTATGAGTCCAACTATATAACATTCTGGAAAAGGTACTACTATGGAGACAGTAAAAAGCTCAGTGGTTACCAGGGTTTAAGGAGAAGGGAGGGATGAATAGGCAGAGACAGAGAATTTTTAGGGCAGTGACACTACTCTGTAGGATACTATAATGGTGGATACAGGTCATTATCCATTTATCTAAACCCACAGAATGTAGAACACCAAGAGTGAACCCTAATGTAAACTATGGACACTGGATCATAAGGATGAATCAAAATAGGTCATCAGTGGTAACAAATGTACAACTGTGGTGGGGGATACTGATAGTGGGGGAGGTCATACATATGCAGAGGCAGGGAGTATATGGGAAATCTCTGCACCTGAACCTAAAATCACTCTTTAAAAAATCTATATACAAGCATAGCTGTCACAAATTAACTGAAAATCATACAGAAATTAGAAAATTTGACAACTGTATGCTCTTTGTATTGGAAAAGATGTTACTAGATCATTCGGTGACTTTCAAACTTTTTGGACTACTGCTCACCATTAGAATATGTGTCACATAACAACCTAGGACACACACACACACACAGACACACACACACTTTGCACCTACAAAACCATAATATATATTTCATGAAACAATGCTTAGGTTTACTCTTTGTAATCTGCTGATATTTTTAATACTATTTTTCTCTCTATTTTAAGAAAATGTGTTGGATTGTGACTCACTAATTTCGTGAACTGTGATTTGAAAAACACTGATCTAATCCAACATTTGGTATTTTGGACCCAACCCCTCACAGAAAACTTCCTGTTTCCCACTCAGCACTGATCTTTGGCCAAGTGCACCAACAGGACTCCTGAGGTGGTTTAGGGTTGGGCAGGGTTCAGTGGGACCATTTCACATTGGAGCCGACAATCTCCTTCAAGTCCTCTAGAGCGAAGCTTGGAGGCAGGAATACATCTCAGTGAATGCAATAGCTTTCTGGGTCCTACAGTGATATGAACATTTCAGTCAACACTTTTGCACATGGGGGTACTTAATAAATACTTGCTTTGCTGATTTGGCTTCACTTGTTAATAAAAGCCCACTAAAGCCTTATCGTAAGCATGCACTTATTCTCCTTACTTTGTACTATGAACAAAGCTTAAATAGAGCTGTTGGCATGTTAAATGGTTTGCATTTGTGTTCCCATTTGACTTAGTAGATATTGACCCATTGCATCTTGAAGGGTTCAGTGTTCAGAATGATGCTGAAGCTCCATCACTGGTGTCATTCTTTTGAAGGGTGCTCATACATCATTTCTCATTTAAGTTCATTCAACTTCATTCACAGGGGATGGACTGGAGCCCATGCAGGGCTTTCTTGTTAAGCACAGCAAAAGGATGCACATTTCAGACATCTCAATGGACCAGATCCTCACAAAAGGATGAAAAGTTTGAAAACAGAAACAGAATAGTGGAAGAGTTTGGTTTAGTGAAAATATAGGCCTCTGGAAACTACTGTGCTCCATTTCCTTTAATTCCTTTAATTCTTGAACTTCAAATATAACAAATGAACTGCTAATGTTATAAAGACCAGACCCTGTCTCTGGGGAATAGGTATAGCTACAAAGACATTGAAGATTATTGGAAGCTTGTCTGGTGTGTGGTGAACTTAGGATATAATCTTTCGCTGACTTAATATTTTGTCACCTGTGAATTTTCTTGAAAGTTTTCTAGAGGGAAACACTGATCCACAAGTTTTTAAGGTTTCTTTTTTTCTTTTGGCTTGTTTGTTTTTAAACTAAGCAGAAATTCATAAACATGTATTATAAAGTTGTCACTCATTCTAGCGGCTTTCTGTTTTTTCTTTTCAAGCTTGTGGAAATTGTACATATTTTTAATGCTTTCAAATAAAACATACATCAAAGGAAAAAGTTCTTTTCCTCTGAATGATTTAAAATCCCATTAAAAAGCTTTATACAATCTTAAATTCCCATCAGAACATATCACAGAAACTGCTGGTCAAGAGGAAAGTACATGAGAGACTTGTTTTAAAACAGAAGAGTAATAGTTATATTTCTGCGCCTGTTTTTGTAACTCAGTTGAAAACCGAGCTATAACCGAAAAAAGATACTTAAAGAATGTGTGGAGACCTGGAATGTGGGAGTGAAAGATCACCGGTAGATTGCTGCTATTGATAAGGTGCATAACAAAGTATAATTTAACTCTGATGAAGTGTTTCTCAAAGTTTTATCTGTGGGCCAGTTTCATCAGAATCACTTCAGGTGCTTGTTAACATCTGAGGTTAGCTGGCTCCTCATATCTGAGAGTAGGGTCCAGGAAGATATGTCCAACAAGTTCCCCAAGTGATGTTGATGAACACTTAAAGAAAGAACCAGTGCCCTGATGATGGGGGATTGTGTGTGGAGGTTGGAGAGAGTAGGAAGTTCAGAAAGAAAGAGGGAGTGGGGCAGAGAGAAGTGGGTAGAGGGAGAGAGAGAAAGAGAACCTGGCCACTATTTATAAATGTAGCAGAAATAAATATTCTTGTGCTACTCCAGAAATCGTAAAACAAACAAACAAACAAACAAACAGTGATTGTTGCTCTAGATTTTCTAGAAAGAGGTTCGTCTGGGAGATTAACACAGTGTATCTGAAACCTTCTTGGAATCATGGAATTCTCTAAAAGCTGCTGAAATTCTCTCCTCCTTTTTCTTATTGTCAGACCCCACGTGTGTGCCATTTTCTTTGTTTCCTTCTTTGTCCTGTGTATCATGGTACTCACATGACCATTTTCAATCCATGTTCTGAAACATTGACCCTTTTGTACTATGAACAAAGCCTTTCAGAAGTGCAATTCTTTTTAAAAACTATTTTAATCTGCTATATACAAATCATGTAGGTTATATAATGTTAAACAATGACATTATATATCAGAAAGGGGAGCAGAGCAAATACTTTGCAGATTGTGAATTATCCAAATCTACTGATACTGCACACATGCTCTTTTACCCTAAAAGTGAGGAACTAGTGGTTTTTGAGTAAAATCTTACACTAAGCACTCCACTTTGTGACTCACAGTGTCGTTTGCAGACCAGCAGAATTGCCATCACCTGGGACATCATTAGGAATGCAGAATCCTGAGTTCTCCCCAGACATACTTAATACAATTCTACATTCTAAAAATATCCCCAGGTGATCTGTGTGCACTCTCAAGTTCCAGAAGCACTGTTTACCATTCAGTTCATTTGCAAACGATGAGAAGTTCTGTTACTGCACAACAGTACACATTTCTCCTAAGTAATGGTACAGTTTTTATACATGTGGAGTTTTGCTCTAGCCATCTGAAATGTAGAGCTGGAAAAGATGATATAATCTCAAATTTGCAAATTCATGGCCCTGGGCCTTTTGCAAGCTCAAGTAAAAACTTTGCAGAAACTTTCAAAAGCTGTTAAAACCACAGGAAGTGTAATTCTTCCTCCACTTTGACTGCTTTTCTCCAGAGCAGCAGTCTTCTGGAATTCCGGTGCATACATTTCTCTACATTGCTATAGAAGCAGGCTTTGGACATGCGACCCACGTGTAGAAGCTTCCAGTCTTACAGAAAACTGATTGTGTCTGTCCACACACACTGGTCATTGTTATAATACAAATTGAGCTGGCATATTTCATGTCTAATCACTATAATAGGTGAACAAAGTAGCAGGAAGGCCCTGGTGGCATTAGTGAGAAATAGTGTCAGCCATTTAAATGGGAAATCTGGGTAACTTGTGAAAAACAGCTTTTTGTTTTCCCCAAGACATGTAAGGTAATTATGTTGGAGTTTCAGAGTTACATGGTTGGAGGGTGGAAGAGGCTTGTTTGGGTCACACTCGCTGTTTCTTGCACCTGGTAGGACCTCATCTAGAACAGGCAGATTGTCTTGTCATGAGCTGAAGTCTCTCACTGTAAGACACAAGAAATCACACAGCAACTGTGGTGTTCTTGGTTAAGAATCTACCTTTCATGAATATTGAAGTACATTGTAACTTTTGTCAACTATATGGGCGAGAATGGGCATTTTGCCAAGCCTGAGACCTAGACTGCCTTGGGATGACTTTGGTAGTCTTTAGCGGATACCAAGTTAAAAAAAAAAAAAACAAAAAAACCCTTTATTTATTCTCTCAAGATGGTAGAGAAAACACACACACACATTCTCTCTAACACACGGACTTGAAACTAAGGGAGAGATCGATCATTTAGATTGTTTTAGAATCCAAATTTTAAAAGTTTGAACATTTAGTAATGAGTAGTAATGAGTAATTTAATAGTTTAGTACTGAGTAGTAGTACTAGAACACGAGTGGTAATGTGATTACCCCAAAAGTTGCCTGCTGTATAATTAGTGAATTGATATATTCTTTCAACAAATATTTGCAGAACACCTAAATGCCAAATATTTTGTTAAGAGCTGGGGATTTGAAGGAAATTGGAGTTGATTCATGACTTCAAGACGTTTAGAAAAGAGAAATATAGAAGCAAGAACAAAATAATGTGATAAGTGCTAAAATGCTAAAATGCAGGTATGCGTTTAAAGTTACATAACTGCCAGTTGCTGTGGTTCATGCCTGTATTCCCAGTATGTTGGGAGGCTGACATGGTAGAAGCTCAGGAGTTCGAGACTGGCCTGGGCAACAGAGTGAGACCTCATCTTTACAAATTCTTTTTTTAATTACCTAAGAAGTAGTGCAGTTGTCTTAATTGAACAAGATGAGAGAGATCCTTTTTTACTGTAAATCTACCTACTTCAGATAGGTGGTAATGCTTAATTTCTCTATAATATTTAAAATTTATTAAAAAATGACATCAACTCATTAGTATTCAAATTGTTCATTGTACACATTTTGATTTAAAGTTTGGACAAGAGGCATTTACATGCTATTATTACTATGAGTCTATGTTGGGTCAGTGGTTTTCAAAGTGAGGCCTGAGTGTCTTTGGTAATTTACAAAGGTCCTCAGGGAATTCAGGAAAATGATGTCCTGCGGTTTTAATCCTGTAATGTAGTTATACTTTTTCTAGCATCAATTCCTCATTTACTTAAAATATTCCTCATTGGCATCCTATCAAAAAAATGTTTTTTCCATTGAGTTTGTTTTACCTTTTTAAGGGAATAGATGGCCTGTAGGGACTTTTGCCTCATAAATATTTTCCAAAATTTTTGCAAACAATCAAAAGCAGAAGACCAGTTTCAAGATGATAGAGCTAAATAATATGAATGTGCTGGATGCCATTATGAAAAAGACCTGTCTATTAGAGAGTGTAAAAGTATTCTGTGTTTATTATGATTTCTGAATATATAACTTCTTCCTCAAAGTACCAAAATGTATCTTCAATCCCCTGGAGCTTCTCACAGTCAGATAAATAGTGAAGGGGGTTGGTGTCAAACAGTACCACTAGTATTAAGGCCATGAGTTTTGATCTGATAACCTTGAAATTTCATGGAGTCTGAGGATTGCACATTCAAATATATTACTGAGCACACAGGTTACAAAAAACCTTGTGATCATGTTTGATTGAGGACCCAGTAAGGACAGACATAAGAACTTTGCAAAAACAGCCAGAAATTTCTTGTAACCTTTCAGGATTATTAAAATTCTGTGGAGCTCAAACAAAGCATTTCTATGGCTTTGCAACTCCTAGTCATGGCTACAAATCTGTATCAAAGCAGAAATTCCTCTGAGAGAAAATCTGAGAAAGTTCATGTTTTTTCCCTAAAGACCAACCCTACAGCTCAAACTCAGGAAAGTTTTTGGATTATTTTTTCCTTAGTTTTCATGGCATATTACTTAAATTAATGTAATAAAACATCCTACTCAGAGGCTGGCACTCTGCTGAACAGAAGGTAACACCTTTACTCCACCTCCATGTTATACTATGAGAGAAATTGATGGGCTAAATTAAGGTACTTTCAAGTGAAAGAAGGACCTGTCAGAGTAAAGTGAAATAATAATTATAATATAAAATCCCAGAATAATAGTTATCACAAAGGTGATGCTAATGCTGCAGGTCAAAATATTTTTTAAAGTTTAAATAAAGGCCCTGGTTGATGCTGATATGTATCTTAGTTACATACATTTTACCTGGTGTTCTACATAGAACCCTGTTTCCTGCTCTGCTCCAAGTTCTGTGTGAACATTATGTAGCCTCTGATGTAACAAAAAATCATGCGTTTGTCTGGATATATATGGCATCTCAGTAGGTAGAATAAAAATATCTTGCATCTAGATTAAACTTTATCTCAATCTTTGTCACCTTGGAAAAGACCAAACCATCGTATACTAATAGTGTGACATGTGTGTGCAAAATCCACACATTGAGGATGACAGAATGCCCTTTGGAAGCCTAAAGCACTGGAAAGGGTTTGGTGCTCCTCCTCTTCTTTGCTAATCTCTATAACCTAAATTGCTAAATAAAAGGAAAGAAGTCGAATAAAGTTCTGTTTTTTCCCCATAGTGACTACTTTGATGCTCCTTTGGGAAATATTAGATGCCACATTCCTTCACAATACACATTCCCATTATTATGTGCCTTGCTCTGCATCGCCATAAGCAGGTGCCCAGTCCATATGCTATTCTGGATGTGCCTCACTTTATATTACATGTCCCTAAAAATTGCGGCTGAACTGAAATGTAAATTATGTAGAATAATATGTCATCATGGCAAATTACTTTATCAAAAATGATTTTATAATATTTCTCAATTTTCCATTTTTAAAGTTTGAATTTTAATATACCAAATATTCTCAAAGTGGATCTCATTTTATTTTGAGATTGACAGAATCGACCAATCAATGGATACATATAGTCATGGGTTGGCACTGTGATGAAAACCAGGGAATTCAAAATAGAAGACACAGCCTTTCCCAATGAAATGATGAGACAGGTGTGTGTTCACACACACCCCTAACAAAACACAGTCACACACAGTAAGTGCCAAATGATTAATGCAGTCACTAAATAATTTGTAGTAGAAAGTGATCACTTGATGGAGAGGATTTAGACAGATAGAAAGGAAGTGTAAGAACAATGTAGGGCAGGGTGCAGTGGCTCAAGCCTGTAATCCCAGCACTTTGGGAGGCCGAGGCAGGTGAATCATGAGGTCAGGAGTTCAAGACTAGCCTGGCCAACATGGCGAAACCCCCGTCTCTACTAAAAATACAAAAATATTAGCTGGATGTGGTGGCAAGTGCCTGTAATCCCAGCTACTCAGGAGGTTGAGGCAGAAGAATCACTTGAACCCGGGGGGTGGAGGTTGCAGTGAGCCAAGATTGTGCCACTGCACTCCAACCCCAGGTGACAGTGTGAGACTCTGTCACAGAAAAAAAAAAAAAAGAAAAGAAAAAAAATGTAAACATAGATTGAGAAGGCAATTGACACCAAGACATCTACAGGGAATTGACTAGGAATCTAGAACAGTGATTCATTCATTAATCCATTGTTCACTGAGTTGTTGGATGTCTAGTCTTTACCAGGCACTGTCTTTGATTTTAGGGACACAAGGTTAAATATGATATAGTCCTTCCAAGGACATGTCATAATATAAGAGGTAGATGAAGCCATGGGTTTAGGTAGATCATAAAATTATAAAATTTGCTAATTTATTTAATCCACTCTCACCCAATGCAAAAATCCTCTATGATAGATTCTTAAAAGCAGTAATCAACATCTGTTTGAATACTTTTATTGACATTCAGTCATTCAAAAAGCATTTAGAGATTACCTCACAAATGCAAGCATTGTACAAGATACTGGAGATATAAAGATAAATAAAATAAAACATCTGTCTTCCGGGTATATTCAGTTTTCAGAAGCTCACTACCTTACAAGACACTTTTCCACTTTTGGATGGCATTAACTGTTAGAAAAGTTGCTTTATTTACATAATCATAGCAATGTAAATGCCAAATACAGACTTAGCAAAAATAAGTGATAAAAATATATTAGGAGGTAGAGCAAAGGAGAATCCTCACCTTTTATAATGAGAAATACATACATATAATATTTAAAACTGAAGAATCAAAAAATAGCAGTATAAATATGTTATTAGACAAATGAGCAGAAGAAATGCTAGAAGAGTTGAAAGTGGTTGCTTCTGGGAAATGAAAATTGGGAAGTGAGATACAGTGGGCAGGGACTGTTATTTTTTTGTTTAAGCCTTATGTAACTTAATGACTTTAAAACTCTGTAAGTATCATCTTTTGATTAAAAATTTCTTTAAAATGAAATAAAATAAATTGGAAGCACAGAGAGAAGCAGAGATGGGAAATGGAGATCACGGACTTCTAGGGTGCTTACCATGGTTGGCCTTGCTCTTGGTCTTTTCTGAGGAATGGGTTCTCAGAGATGCCAAGCTACCCATCCAATATCCTGTTTCTGCTCAAATGCAACCAAATGAGTTTCTGTTATTTACAAGCAGAAGCATTCTAATATATAAATACTCTAATAGTGTCAGATGGTTGAAGGGCAAACAAATAGTGCAGTAATTGAGAAGATAAAAATTTTTTTTCCAAAATTTGCTTTTGAAAAAATAGACACTCACCCTTGAAAACCCTAAGTGCCACTCCAAATCCTGATGTTTGTCAGTGATTATTAAAAGCATTATAGAGCAGAGGTTGGCAAACTTTTTCTGTGAAGGGGTAGGCAGTAAATATTTTAGTCTTTGTGGGCCATATAGCCACTATTCAGCTCTGCCATTGTAGCAGGAAAGCAAACTAGACAGTATGGATGAGTGTGACTGCATTGCAACAAGATTTTATTTACAAAACAAGTGGTAGTCTGGATTTAGTCTTTGGCCGTAGTTTATTGACCCATTTTAGAGCTAAGGCCACTGCATACAGTTGAACCATTTGTGCCTCAGAGTGAGTGACCAAGGGGATAAATGGGGACTGAAATGCAGCCACACTTCCCTTGCTATGCTTTGCTCCTAAGTGTGACACTCTGCCTGCCCAGAGAAGAAGGAACCTTTCTCAACTCATCTGCCCAACGGAGATGCTTTTTTCTTATTATACAACGGCTCCATGGCTAGTTGCTGCTCTGCCTAGAACCTCAGAGAAAAAGCAAAGATTAAAATGCTTACAGGTCATTAATAACATCCTACATGAGACTTCTATTCTCCAGGCAAAATATCCCCAGACATCTATCCATTCTTTCCATGACCTACTGTTGAGTCACTTTATTTTCCTGGTTGTTCCCTTGGGAATAGGCTCCAGTGTCCCAAAACTATACACCATACTCCAGGAATGGTCAAAAGAGTGCAGAACGGATCTATTATTAATAAGGTGGCTGTCGAATCACAGTAGTTTTTGAGCAGTGAATACCTACAAAATGGAAGGTCCCTTTATCCTTTAAACATCACTGCTATTAAGATGTAGATTTTGTAGTTTTAGGCTGGTACAAAAGTAATTGTGGTTTTTGCCATATAGTCGTTGGTTTTGTTTGTTTGTTTTACTTTTTTTTTTCTCTAGGTAATTTTCCATTCAGGTAGTAGGGGTTTTTTTTTGTGTTGTTTTGTTTTTGCTTTTGTTTCTGTTGTTGTTGTTTTCTTTTTTTAAGAGACAGAGTCTCATTCTGTTGCCCAGGCTGGAGTGCAGTGGTGCAATCATAGCTCACTGTAACCTCAAACTCATGGGCTTAAGTGATCCTCCCACCTCAGCCTCCTGAGAAGCTGGGACTATAAGAGCACGCCATCACACCCAGCTTCTAAGATACAGTTCTTTTATGGTATACTTCCACAGTTGTTTCTGGACCCTACTTTTAGATTTTATACTTGTTTCTGTGAGATTACATTTTGTAGAATTGGTTCATTGTTTCAGGTAGTTTAGAAGGAGATATTAGCTCTCCCTTATTGCTTCATGGGAACTCTAAATCTGATAACCCTACCAGGCATGTGGCTCACACCTGTAATTGCAATGTATTGGGAGGTCAAGGTAGGTGGATCGCTTGTACCCAGGAGTTCAAGAGCAGCTTGGGCAACATGATGAAACCCTGTCTTTACAAAACATAAAAAATTAGCTGGTTGTGACGGCACACACCTGTAGTCCCAGTTACTGGGGAGGCTGAAATGGGAGGATTGCTTGAGCCTGGGAGGTCAAGGCTGCAGTGAGCCATGATCATGCTGCTGCACTCCAGCCTGGGTAACAGAAAGAGACCATGTCTCTAAAAAAATATACAAATAAGTCTGTCAACTATCATCTAAATTACTGATTAAAATGTCAAAAAATGGTAGAAACCATAGGAGAGGTAAGAGATCATGAAAAGATAATGCAAATAGGTGAAGGTCAAGATATAGAAAATCAAATATTTACTCTCACTAATAATAGAATAAATGCAAACTAAACTAATAGTTAATAAAGACAGGAAAAAATGCTTAAAATATATAAAACAGAGCTGGAAAGGTCGGGGTGAGACATATACTTATTGCTGGAAGTATTGTAACTCAGTGTAATCTGCTTAAAAATCAACATGGCAATATGTCTTGAGAAGTTTCAAATTTCTTCTTACTTCTCAACCCAGGAAATTTATCTTAGAGACATAGTGAAAAGAGAAAAATAAAAGTTCAAAAGACACATTATTATAATCCATATTTATATGAATAAATTATTTGTAATCTATAAAAGCTGAAAACAATGTCCTAATATCCTCAATGTCTCACAAATATTGTATTTGAGCAGGCCGATGGGAGAAATATGGTATTATGATGAAGAGCCAGAATTAAAAGCATTGATTATATAAGTGAAAAAATTATATGACAATATAAAATTGACAAAAGCAAGAAAAGAACTAAGGAAATATAAAAATAGATATTTGAACATTGATACTACAAGTGTATTTTTTATTTTAAATTTTTATCAGTGTTACTATAGTCTTCATAAGAAATGCATTTTATATTAAAATTTACTACCTTATAAAATATATTGTGCTATCTGATTATATTTTGAAAAATCTTTATGAGAGGAAAATGCAAAAAAAAGCTGGGAAAATGATTTGGGAGAGGATCCTTGATCCTCTTCATTTATATAGAAAAGAAAAAAATCATTAAAATATGGCTTAGTTACTTGACAAAGAGTGGGAGATGGTTGATGAGACAGTAGAAATGTCTTCCTGGGCACAATTTGGGGAAAATAGTTCCAGTAAATCTAGATACAAATCTTTGAAAATAAGAGTTAAGCGATTTACATGAAAATATTGTGTAAGTGACAGAACCTTTTGGTCTCTTTGGTCTTTCCTTCTCCAACATATTTTCCATATTATTCACATATTTATTGCTTGAGGCAGTGATTATTTGTTATGTTTCTACCTGAATGTGGAAGAATTTCTCAAGAAAATAATTTCCACATATTGTGAAATCTAAAATAGTTCTGGGAAATCTCTAACACTGGCAGTCAGTGGGGTCATGGTAGGGTCGGGGACATCCTCGAAGGGGCAAAGTGTGTGTCACAACTTCCTGGGGGTCTGTATCAGTATGAGTACAGCTGCAAGTAACAGCTGACATCAGGACATTTAAGGACATTTACTGATTTGTTAACTAGATGTCTGAGCTGGACAATCCTAGGGTTGATTTGATGGTTTAACAATGTTGCTGAGGACCTGGAGTCTTTCTGACCCTCTCCACCATCCTCTGCTTAGATTTTATCCCCAGGATTTTGCATCAGTTGCAAGAGGCTACACACAGTCTAAGCATCGTGATCTCTCATTCTCAAGTCCAAAGCAGGAAAGAACAGGTAGTGTGTCATATCCCTCAGATGTTGATTTGAGTTGGAGAAAATGTTGATTGTAATGGTGAGGCAGTAAAAGTAAGCCTCTTAGCAAAGTCTACTGTGGCCCTATCTCTTTGTCTATGGCCAGTAAAAAGCTCCTCTAAAAGAGGAAGTAAGTTTGGCTAAGAAGGAGCAAGTTCTTGTGTGGGGTAGGGTTTGAGAGGAGTAAACGCTTTTTCTTTTTTGATAGGAGAAGTTCACCATCAACTAACAGGCATATACTCAATGCCTGACCCGGCATAAACTTGAGCTTATACCTAAAATTGTTTGGTAGCTCTTATGGAGGACCATGAACTGGGATGTAAACTAACTTCTCTCTTTCTTTCTTTTCCCCAATCATACCAAATGTGATTCCCTGAGAATTCCCTACAAATTGTGTGCCCAGGCCAGGATGTGGTAGCTGCTGCCTGAAGGACCAGTGCTGTGGGAGCCCTTGCCCCAGCTGGGAGGTGTTTTGTGTTCACTTGGGCTGGCACATCCCCCACTGGACACATCTATGAGGGACCCCTGGTCACAGACCCTGGGCCACTACATCAGCTCCATAGGCTTGGTTTCCCAGCTGGTTGAGAACCACTAAGCTTTACTTTCTATGTCTTTTCATCTTTTAAAAATATTTATTTTATACCTCTTTTGTTCAAAGAATTTAAGAGCTTGATGATATCTTAATAGATGATCTAGTTTGTTCATGTCAATCAGCACTTAAATTAGGAAAAGATAAACATGGAAAGGGTGATGTTTTATAGATAGCCAAAGAAGATTCTATAATGTTCAACATTAAAATATTTGTTTTGAAACAATTGTTGAGTGCTTTTACTATGAGCAAGGAGAAACAGGGCTGAAAAGAGTACTGGTCTTTTTATTACTATTATTATTTTACTTTGAGTTCTAGGGTACATATGCACAACGTGCAGGTTTGTTACATAGGTATATATGTGCCATGTTGGTTTGCTGCAGCCATCAACTTGTCATTTACATTAGGTATTTCTCCTGATGCTATCCCTCCCCTCAAGCCCCCACCCCACCAACAGGCCCCAGTGTGTGATGTACCCCGCCCTGTGTCCAGGTGTTCTCCTTGTTCAATTCCCACCTATGAGTGAGAACATGCGGTGTTTGGTTTTCTTTGTGATAGTTTGCTGAGAATGATGGTTTCCAACTTCATCCATGTCCCTGCAAAGGACATGAACTCATCATTTTTAATGGCTGCATAGTATTCCATGGTGTATACGTGCCACATTGTCTTAATCCAGTCTATCATTGATGGACATTTGGGTTGGTTCCAAGTCTTTGCTATTGCGAATAATGCCGCAATAAACATACGCATGCATGTGTCTTTACAGTAGCATGATTTATAATCCTTTGGGTATATACCCAGTAATGGGATCACTGGGTCAAATGGTACTTCTAGTTCTAGATCGTTGAGGAATCACCACACTGTCTTCCACAATGGTTGAACAGGTTTACACTCCCACCAACAGTGTAAAAGCATTCCTATTTCTCCACATCCTCTCCAGCACCTGTTTTCCTGACTTTAATGACTGCCATTCTAACTGGTGGGAGATGGTATCTCATTGTGGTTTTGATTTACATTTCTCTGATGGCCAGTGATGATGAGCATTTTTTCTTGTTTCTGTTGCCTGCCTGCATAAATGTCTTCTTTGAGAAGTGTCTGTTCATATCCTGTGCCCACTTTTTGATGGGATTGTTTGTTTTTTTCTTGTAAATTTGTTTAAGTTCTTTGTAGATTCTAGATATTAGCCCTTTGTCAGATGGGTAGGTTGCAAAAATTTTCTCCCACTCTGTAGGTTGCCTGTTCACTCTGATGGTAGTTTCTTTTGCCGTGCAGAAACTCTTTAGTTTAATTAGATCCCATTTGTCTATTTTGGCTTTTGTTGCCATTGCTTTTGGTGTTTTAGTCATGAAGTCCTTGCCCATGCCTATGTCCTGAATAGTATTGCCTAGGTTTTCTTCTAGGGTAATTATGGTTTTAGGTCTAACATTTAAGTCTTTAATCCATCTTGAATTAATTTTTCTATAAGGTGTAAGGAAGGGATCCAGTTTCAGCTTTCTACAAATGGCTAGCCAGTTTTCCTAGAATCATTTATTAAATAGGGAATCCTTTCCCCATTTCTTGTTTTTGTCAGGTTTGTCAAAGATCAGATGGTTGTAGATGTGTGGTGTTGTTTCTGAGGCCTCTGTTCTGTTCCATTGGTCTATATCTCTGTTTTGGTACCAGTACCACGTTGTTTTGGTTATTGTAGCCTACAAGTATAGTTTGAAGTCAGGTAGCATGATGCCTCCACCTTTGTTCTTTTTGCTTAGGATTGTCTTGGCAATGTGGGCTGTTTTTTGGTTCCATATGAACTTTAAAGTAGTTTTTTCTAGTTTTGTGAAGAAAGTCAATGGTAGCCTGATGGGGATAGCATTGAATCTGTAAACTACTTTGGGCAGTATGGCCATTTTCATGATATTGATTCTTCCTATCCATGAGCATGGAATGGTCTTCCATTTGTTTATGTCCTCTTTTATTTTGTTGTGCAGTGGTTTGTAGTTCTCCTTGAAGAGGTCCTTCACATCTCTTGTAAGTTGGATTCCTCGGTATTTTATTCTCTTTGTAGCAATTGTGACTGGGAGTTTACTCATGATTTGGCTCTCAGTTTGTCTCTTATTGGTGTATAGGAATGCTTGTGATTTTTGCACATTGATTTTGTATCCTGAGGCTTTGCTGAAGTTGCTTATCAGCTTAAGGAGATTTTGGGTTGAGATGACAGGGTTTTCTAAATATACCATCATGTCATCTGCAAACAGGGACAATTTGACTTCCTCTTTTCCTACTCGAACACCCTTTATTTCTTTCTCTTGCCTGATTGCCCTGGCCAGAACTTCCAACACTATGTTGGATAGGAGTGGTGAGAGAGGGCATCCCTGTCTTGTGCCGGTTTTCAAAGGGAATGCTTCCAGTTTTTGGTCATTCAGTATGATATTGGCTGTGGGTTTGTCATAAATAGCTCTTATTATTTTGAGATACATTCTATCAATATGTAGTTTATTGAGAGTTTTTAGCATGAAGGGGTGTTGAATTTTGTTGAATGCCTTTTCTGCATCTATTGAGATAATCACGTGGTTTTTGTCATTGGTTCTGTTTATGTGATGGATTACATTTATTGATTTGTGTATGTTGAACCAGTCTTGTATCCCAGGGATGAAGCTGACTTGATCATGGTAGAAAAGCTTTTGGATGCGCTGCTAGATTTGGTTTTCTAGTATTTTATTGAGGATATTTGCACTGATGTTCATCAGGGATATTTGCCTAAAATTCTCTTTTTTTATTGTGCCTCTGCCAGACTCCAGTATCAGGATGATGCTGGCCTCATAAAATGAGTTAGGGAGGATTCCCCTTTTTTCTATTGATTGGAATAGTTTCAGAAGGAATGGTACCAGCTCCTTTTTGTACCTCTGGTAGAATCCAGCTGTGAATACATCTGTTCCTGGACTTTTTTTGTTGGGTAGGTTATTAATTATTGCCTCAATTTCAGAGCCTGTTATTGATCTCTTCAGAGATTCAACTTCTTTATGGTTTAGTCTTGGGAGGGTGTATGTGTCCAGGAATTTATCCATTTTTTTCTAGATTTTCTAGTTTATTTGCAGAGAGGTGTTTATAGTATTCTCTTATGGTAGTTTATATTTCTGTGGGATTGGTGGTGATGTCTCCTTCATCTTTTTTTATCACGTCTATTTGATTCTTCTCTCTTTTCTTCTTTATTAGACTTGCTAGAGGTCTATCAATTTTGTTGATCATTTCAAAAAACCAGCTCCTGGATTCATTGATTTTTTGAAGGGCTTTTGTGTCTCTGTCTCCTTCAGTTCTGCTCTGATCTTAGTTATTTCTTGCCTTCTGCTAGCTTTTGGATTTGTTGGCTCTTGCTTCTCTAGTTATTTTAATTGTGATGTTAGGGTGTTGATTTTAGATTTTTCCTGCTTTCTCTTGTGGGCATTTAGTGCTATAAATTTCCCTCTACACACTACTTTAAATGTGTCCCAGAGATTCTGGTATGTTGTGTCTTTGTTCTCATTGGTTTCAAAGAACATCTTTATTTCTGTCTTCTTTTCGTTATTTACCTGGTAGTCATTCAGGAGCAGGTTGTTCAGTTTCCATGTAGTTGAGCAGTTTTGAGTAAGTTTCTTAATCCTAAGTTCTAATTTGATTGCAGTGTGGTCTGAGAGACAGTTTGTTGTGATTTCTGTTCTTTTACATTTGCTGAGGGTACTTTACTTCCAATTATGTGGTCAATTTTAGAATAAGTGTGATATGGTGCTGAGAAGAATGTATATTCTATTGATTTGGGGTGGAGAATTCTGTAAGTGTCTACTAGGTCAGCTTGGTGCAGAGCTGAGTTCAATTTCTGGATATCCTTGTTAACTTTCTGTCTCATTGATCTGTCTAATATTGACAGTGGGGTGTTAAAGTATCCCATTATTATTGTGTGAGAGTCGGAGTGTCTTTGTAGGTCTCTGAGGACTTGCTTTATGAATCTGGGTGCTCCTGTATTGGGTGCATATATATTTAGGATAGTTAGCTCTTCTTGTTGAATTAATCCTTTTACCATTAGGTAGTGGCCTTCTTGGTCTCTTTTTATCTTTGTTGGTTTAAAGTCTGTTTTATCAGAGACTTGGATTGCAACCCCTGCTTTTGTTTGCTTTCCATTTGCTTGGTAGATCTTTCTCCATCCCTTTATTTTGAGCCTATGTATGTCTCTGCACGTGAGATGGGTCTCCTGAATACAGTGCACTGATGGGTCTTGACTCTTTATCCAATTTGCCAGTCTGTGTCTTTTAATTAGGGCATTTAGTCCATTTACATTTAAGGTTAATATTGTTATGTGTGAATTTGATCCTGTCATTATGATGTTAGCTTGTTATTTTGCCTGTTAATTGATGCAGTTTCTTCATAGCATTGATGGTTTTTACAATTTGGCATGTTTTTGCAGTGGCTGGTACTGGTTGTTCTTTTCCATGTTTAGTGCTTCCTTCAGGAGCTCTTGTAAGGGAGGCCTGGTGGTGACAAAATCTCTCAGCATTTGCTTGTCTGTAAAGGATTTTATTTCTCCTTCACGTATGAAGCTTAGTTTGGCTGGATATGAAATTCTGGGTTGAAAATTCTCTTCTTTAAGAATGTTGAATATTGGCCCCCATGCTCTTCTGGCTTATGTGGTTTCTGCTGAGAGATCTGCTGTTAGTCTGATGGGCTTCTCTTTGTGGGTAACCTGACCTTTCTCTCTGGTTGCCCTTAACATTTTTTCCTTCATATCAACGTTGGTGAATCTGACAATTATGTGTCCTGGGGTTGCTCTTCTCAGGGAGTGTCTTTGTGGTGTTCTCTGTATTTCCTGAATTTGAATGTTGGCCTGCCTTGCTAGGTTGGGGAAGTTCTCCTGGATAATATCCTGAAGAGTGTTTTGCAAGTTGGTTCCATTCTCCCCATCACTTTCAGGTACACCAATCAAACGTAGATTTGATGTTTTCACATAGTCCCTTATTTCTTGGAGGCTTTGTTCGTTTCTTTTTACTCTTTTTTCTCTAACCTTGTCTTCTCACTTTATTTCATTAATTTGATCTTCAATCACTGATGTCCCTTCTTCCACTTGATCGAATCGTCTATTGAAGCTTGTGCATGTGTCATGAAGTTCTCATGCCATGGTTTTCAGCTCCATCAGGTCATTTATGGTCTTTTCTACACTGTTTATTCTAGTTAGCCATTTGTCTAACCTTTTTCAAGGTTTTTTGCTTCCTTGTGATGGGTTAGACCGCACTCCTTTAGTTTAGAGAAGTTTGTTATTACAAACCTTCTGAAGCCTACTTCTGTCAACTCATCAAAGTCATTCTCTATCCAGCTGTGTTCCATTGCCGGCGAGGACCTGCAATCCTTTGGAGGAGAAGAGGTGCTCTGGTTTTTAGAATTTTCAGCTTTTCTGCTCTGATTTCTCCCCATCTTTGTGGCTTTATCTACCTTTGGTCTTTGATGTTGGTGACCTACGGATAGGGTTTTGGTGTGGATGTCCCTTTTGTTGATATTGATGCTATTCCTTTCTGTTTTTTAGTTTTCCTTCTAACAGTCAAGTCCCTCAGCTACAGGTCTGTTGGAGTTTTTGCTGGAGGTCCACTCCAGACCCTGTTTGCCTGGATATCACCAGTGGAGGCTGCAGAACAGTAAATATTACAGAACAGCAAATATTGCTGCTTGATCCTTCCTCTGGAAGCTTCGTCCCAGAGAGGCACCTATCTGTATGAGGTGTCAGTCGACCCCTACTGGGAGGTGTCTCCCAGTTAGGCTTCACAGGGGTTAGGGACCCACTTGAGGAGGGAGTCTGTCCATTCTGAGAGCTCAAACGCCATGCTGGGAGAACCACTGCTCTCTTCAGAGCTGTCAGACAGGGACATTTAAGTCAGCAGAAGTTGTCTGCTGCCTTTTATTCAGCTATACCCTGACCACAGAGGTAGAGTCTCTAGAGGCAGCAGATCTTGCTGAGCTGTGGGGGGCTCCACCCAATTCAAGCTTCCTGGTCACTTTGTTTACCTAGTCAAGCCTCAGCAATGGTGGATGCCCCTCCCCCAGCCAGGCTGCCACCTCACAGTTGGATCTCAGACTGCTGCACTAGCAGTGAGCAAGGCTCCATGGGTGTGGGACCCACTGAGCCAGGCACGGGAGAGAATCTCCTTGTCTGCTGGTTGCTAAGACCTTGGGAAAAGCCCAATATTTGGGCGGAAGTGTCCCATTTTTCCAGGTACAGTCTGTCACAGCTTCCCTTGACTAGGAAAGGGAAATCTCCTGACCCCTTGTGCTTCCTGGGTGAGGCAATGCCCCACCCTGCTTTGGCTCACCCTCTGTGGGCTGCACCCACTGTCCAACCAGTCTCAGAGAAATGAACCAGGTACCTCAGTTGAAAATGCAGAAATCACCCGTCTTCTGTGTTGAGCACACTGGGAGCTGCAGACCAGAGCTGTTCCTATTCAGCCATCTTGGAACCACCCAGTCAACCTCCTTTTATAAATGGAGAGCGTGCTGGTCTTTGAATTAGAAAACTGTGAATTCATGATTCAGCTTTATCACTTTAACTGGAGCATGACAGTGAACTTTACTGAGCTTCACCTGAAGCTCATCCATAAAATGAGAACATTTTTTCTTACTTCCCTCATCTGGCTCTTTGAGGATCACATCAGATAAAGTATTTTTTAAATTTTAATGTACTGTCTTCAGAGAAAACACTAAGGTATTATTGCTACACACAATGACAAATAAAAAGATGAATAAAACACAGCATTACTGTGAGGAAGTTTATAATCTAGATGATTCACAATTATTCTTCTGCTCTAATAGAATTGAGAGATACAACCCATCCCTCCCAGTAACAGTGGTTCTTCTGGGGGTGAGGGTAAGGTGGGGGTGTGGGTGGGTGTGGAAGTGTACTGTAAGAGAGATGAAAATGAAAATGCCACAGCCTTTGTAGAAGGAAGAGAACATGTAGGGATCAGTGGCTTTGTTGAGGAACCTCAAAGGATGGGTAAAATTTGGAAAGGGGAAAGAACAGTCCCTTTGTGCCCAGCTGTATGTGGAGTATATAGAATAGTACTTACCTCATGGGACTGCTGTTAGATTACATGAGATTACATGAGATTACATGAGATCCATGTGAAGTACGGAGCACAGGGTCTGGCATAGAATATGAGTATTCACATATGTTACACCTGTATGATTCCTAGTTAAACCTGTAGTTCTGTAGGCAGAAAAATGGTGCCCCAGAGATGTTCGTATCTTAATTCCTGAAACATGTGAATATATTAAGTTACATGAAAAACAGGAATTAAGGTTTCAGATGGAATTGAGGTTGCTAATGAGCTGACCTTATAATAGATTATTGTACATTATCCGATAGGCCCAATCCAATCGCAAGGGTCTCTAAAAATGCAAGAAGGAGGCAGAAGAGGAGAGTCAGAGGGAGATGTGACTACTAAAGGATGGTCAGAGAGATTTAACATTGCTAGCTTTCAAGATGGAGGAAGGGAGCCATGAGCCATGGAATGTGGGTGGCCTCTAGAAACTGGAACAGGTGAATAAACGGATTCACCTCTTCAATCTCCAGAAAAGAACACAGCCCTGCTGACATCTTCGTTTTAGCCCAGTAAGATCTATATTAAGACTGGGCATAGTGGCTCATGCCTGTAATCCCAACCCCTTGGGAGGCCAAGGTGGGAGAATGGCTTGAGCCCAGGAATTTGAGATCAAGCTGGGCTATATAATGAGCCCTCATCTCTACAAAAATTTTAAAAATTAGCTGAGTGTGGTGCATGCCTGTAGTCTCAGCCACTCGGGAGGCTTAGGTGGGAGGATCACCTAAGCCTGGGGAGACAGGGATGTAGTGATCTGAGATGGTGCCACTGCCCTCCAACCTGGGAGACAAAGTAAGACCTTGTCTCAAAAAAATATTGAACTTCTGACCTCCAGAATGATGGCAAAATGATACATTTGTGTTGTTTTAAGCCACCAAGTTTGTGGTAATTTGTTACAACAGTGATAGGTAACTAATATGCTAGTCTATATGCATCATGAAACAAATTCCTGATACAATTTGCTCACATTTTATTCCCGGAATTCCAGCTATAGCAGATTCTCAATAAATTATTTGAATGATCGAATGAATAGGCATTCTAGGAACATGTTCTGATAAAGTTTGGTGGGAAGTTTTGCTCTGGTCTAGGCATAAATGGGTCCTAAAGGTTGGATAGTGTCATAATTTGAAGGCTTTTGAATAGCAGGTTACAGAGTTTGTTCTCCATTTGGTAGACAGTGTAGATCCACTCAGGATTTCTGAGCACTAAAGGGACGTGATTGTGTTTTAGGGGTTTAATATGGGTGGTATTGAGTAAAAAACTGTTTATGATTCTGGAATTTTATATGCCTACTTATGCATCCTACTTATGTGTCTAAAAGCATCATATTGTTTTTAAAGTAATAATATGAATTTGCTGATTCCTGTTTAATTATAGTACTTAGACATTTTTTCCATGTTTCTGATTTAATATTAATATTCTTCCAATCTGATACTAATAGTGTCAAACCGGCTAATTATTTTTACATGTAATTACAGTTGAGCTCCAAAATTATTAAGCAAGAGGAGAGTATAAGTGTGGTCCACAATTGAGATCGAACAGTCTCAGAGCTTATAAAAAATTATGAGATGACTTCATTTTATTTTTAATAGGTTTATCAGGTTTAGTAGGTTAGGGGAAAACTTATAGACATAGCATATTTGGATTTCAACAAAAATGTGACAATGTTTCTTATAATACCTTCCTGGATAATAAATTGTGAGTTAGGTGATAATAACAAAAGTCTTGAGGCTAATGGGCCAACCATACACAAAATTTGCTTACAGATGGATGTGTATCAGTATGATCAAGTCTCCAGTAGAATGACACAGGTCTTTGCCATTGAGTTTGTTCCAACTGGTAGTGCCATTGATGACTTGGTTTAAGGTGGAAGGATGCTTGTCTAATTTACTAAAAGGATTAATAAAAATCAGATATTATAGAATTTACATCCAAGAGTGCCACAACAGGTAGGAATGTTGTACTGAAATCAACAAAATGAAATTTAACAGGGATAAATGTAAAGTCATCTAAGTCAAGGGTCGCCAGCCCATGGGCCATGGACTGGTACCAGTCATATGACTTGTTAGGAACTAGTCTGCATAGTAGGAGGTGAGCAGCAGGTGAGCAAGCATTACTCTCTGAGTTTTGCCTCCTGTCAGATCAGCAGTGGCATTAGATTCTCATAGGAGCATGATCCCTATTGTGAACAGCACACACAAAGGGATCTGGGTTGCATACTCCTAATGAGAATCTAACTAATGTCTGATAATCTGAGGTGTCCGTGGAAAAAATGTCTTCCACAAAACTGGTCCCTGGTGCCAAAAAGTTTGGAGACTCTGTTCCAAGTATAGTATAGTTCAGGGCACACTTAATTTTGCAGTAATTCATAAGGGAAAAAAATGGTTTCTAGTTGACTTTAAATTTAATATGAATTAAACATATAAAGAAATTGCTTATATTGCAGTTTTGACATAATCTAAAATTTACTTTTGGAGATTGGTTCTATGAAGTTCTAGGAGACAGGGCAATGAATAAAAGAAAACGGAACTAGGTTTTGGACTAAACATGAAAAAAAAACTTTGTTCACTTTGTTCCCTTTGTTCCTTAGGATTTTGGTTAATATAAGGCCTAGGTAATTTCAGGTCTGGCCAATTTCTTGGTCCATTTCCAATTTGGGCAATTTCTGATCAATCATTAATGAATAAGCATTGATGCAAAATATTATGTTATAGCCTAATCCTCTTGGTTTGTTTTCTGTTTATTCTGTTTTGCATTTCTCTATTTTTTTCTTTCTGTGCATTAAACTGTTTTTGGAATTCTATTTTGATTTATCTGTAATGTTTTTGAACATATCTTTCTATAGCTTTTTCAGTGGTTGCTCTAGGTGTTACACTATACAGTTGACTCTTGAACAACACAGATTGGAACTGTGCAAGTCCACTTCTATGTGGATTTTTTAAATGAAAGTTACAAGTGTGTCTGCCTTTCCTATTTTCCTTACCACCCTCTCCACCTTTTTTCACCTCTGCCACCTTGAGACAGCAAGACCAGTCCCTCTTCTTCTTCTTCCTCCTCAGCCTACTCAATGTGAAGATGAAGAGGAAGAAGATCTTCATGATGACCCACTTCCACTTAATGAATAGTGATGTGATTAATAGTGATTAATGAATATGATGACTCTCTTCCACATGATTTTCCTAATAACATTTTCTTTTCTTTAGTTTGCTTTATTTTAACAGTACAGTATTGTTATATTATTATTATATTATTGTTATATTTTAACAGTACAGTATTGCTTTATATTAACAGTACAGTACATAATATTTATGCAAAATATTGTTAATCAACTCTTTATGTTATTGGTAAGGTTTCTAGTCAACAGGCTGTTGGTAGTTACATTTTTAGGGAATCAAAAGATAAACTTGGATTTTCAACTGCATAGGGAGTCAGTACTTCTAATCCCCATGTTGTTCAAGGGTTAACTGTATATACCTAACTTATCATAGACGACTGGTGTCGTTTTTACCAATTCTAATGAAATATAGAAACCTTATCTTTCTTTATGTCCCTTTATCCTGACTCAACGTATTTGTTTAAAATATTTTCTCTACATACATACAGAGCCACATCAGTGTTACTAATTTTTACTTCAACCATTGGATTAGTCTGCTTGAGCTGCCATAATAAAATATCACAGACTGTGTGGCTTAAACAATAGAAATTTATTTTCTCATAGTTCCAGACACAAGGAAATCTAAGATCAAGGTGACAACCAATTTGGTTCCCTGTGAAGGCTCTCTTCTTGACTTGCAGATCGCTGCCTTCTTGCTGTATCCTCATATAGTGGAGGAGAGACCTCTGGCATCTTTCTCTTCTTATAAGAGCACTAGCCCTTCTGGATTAGGGTCCTACTCTTTTGACCTTTATTTAACCTTTATCACCTCCTCATAGGCCCTACCTCCAAATACAGTCACACTGGGGATTAGGGCTTCAAGATATAAATTTTGGGAGGACACAAATATTCAGTCCATAACAACCATCAAACATAATTTTGAAAACTAGAGGAGAAGGAAAGTCTCTTCTGTTTACCCACGTTTTTGCTTACCATGTTCTTTCTTCCATTCTAATATTCCAAGAATCCTTCTTTTATTGTTTCCTTTCTATTTAGAGAACTTCTGTTAGCCATTCTTTAGGGTAGGTCCACTGGCAACAAATACTCTGTTTTCCTTCATGTGAGAATGTCTTGATCTCCTTTTCATTGTTAAAGGATATTTTCACTCGGTATAGGAATTTGAGTTGATAGTTCTTTTCTTTCAGCATGTGAAAAGTTGAGCCACTTCCTTCTGGCCTCCATGGTTTCTGATGAGAAATCTGCTGTCGTTTGAATTGCTTTTCTCTCGTAATTAAAGTGTTGTTTTTATCTAGCTGTTTTCAGTATTTTGTCGTGGATCTTAATCTCCTTGGATTAAGTACAAACTTAATAACTTAATCCAATCTCTATTTTTCAGAAGTTTGACTTTGATGTTTCTTTTTCTTTTTTTTTTTTTTGAGACAGTCTTGCTCTGTCACCCAGCCTGGAGTGCAGTGGCACCATCTTGGCTCACTGCAAGCTCCACCTCCCAGGTCACACCATTCTCCTGCCTCAGCCTCCCGAGTAGCTGGGACTACAGGTGCCCACCACCACGCCTGGCTAATTTTTTATATTTTTAGTAGAGATGGGGTTTCACCATGTTAGGCAGGATGGTCTCGATCTCCTGACCTCGTGATCCACCCACCTTGGCCTCCCAAAGTGCTGGGATTACAGGCATGAGCCACCACACCCAGCTGACTTTGATGTGTCTTGATGTGGATTTCTTTGGGTTAATCTTATTTGGGTTTGTTTTTGAATCTGTGGATTTATGTCTTTTGCAAATTTGGAACATTTCAGCCATTCTTTCTTTAAGTACTTTTTCCAGCCTCATATTTTTTCTCCTCTCTTTCCAGATCTCTAATGATACAAATATTAGATATTATAGTCCCAGAGGCCCCTAAGGGCTTTAAAAAGAATCAGCCTATTTGTTCTCTGTTCAGGTTGGATAATATATATTATTCTATCTTCAAGTTCACCAATTATTTCCTCTGTCCTCTATTCTAATGTTGAGCCCATCCACTGAACTTTTTATTTTGGTGGTTGTATTTTTTTTTTCAGTTCTAAAATTTTCATCTAGTTCTTTTTTATATCTCTTGATTCTTTGCTGAGATTTTCTATTTCTTTGAAGTAGCTTTATATTTTTCATTTGTTTTAAGAGTGTTCATAATTGCTTATTGAAATATTTTTGATGGCTGCTTAAAATATTTGTTATATAATTCTAATATCTTTCTAATCTCAATGTTGGCATCTATTGATAATCTTTCTTCATTCAGTTTGAGAGCTTTCTGTTAAGTAATTTCTTATTGAAACCTGAATGTTTTGGGTATTACACTATACAACTCTGGATCTTATTTAAATCTGTTTCAGCTGGTTTTCTGACCCTGTGCTAATCGGGGTGGGGTGGGCACTGCCTCAGTACTGCCAGGTCAGAGTCCAGATTTCTCCTGTTTCCACTCACACCTGAAATGGGGAAAGGAGCTCCTCATTACTGCTGAATGGGGTAGGAATTCTGGCTTCTCACTAGGGCTGGGGAGGTGGGTAGGATTGTCTTGTTATATTCCCCACATGGTCTCCACTGACACCGTGGGTAAGGATTGCCTGTTTACTGCCTAGCAAGGATTAAAGTCCTGATTTCTTATCCAGCCTCCTCTCATACACCCTAGCAGAGGTGGTGGGGGTGCCTTTTTATAGCCGGGCAAGGGTAGAAGTCATAGTTTTTTTATGGTGTTTTGCAGCAGTAGGAAAATTATTTTCTAAAAGCTTTCCATTTTGTTAGGCTGCCCCTCATTTCCTGGTCCTATAGCTAGAGAGAAGATTTTGCTGGGGCTTTTTATGTTTGCATCTGTTGGCATTTTGGGGTTGCTGGCTTGTCTAGCACCCAGTCTCAGATGTGCTAGAAAAAGAGAGAAGAAGAAGAAAGGAGACCCAGGGAACTCACTGCCATGCCCTTCTTTGGGTTCTCTGAGGTCTCCAGCCTGTCTGCCTTCTCTTCTCCATTTTTCAGAGTCTTCTTATGTATACTTTATATATAACATCCAAGGTGTTTAGTTGCAATTAACAGGAAAAATAGGGAAAGTACACGTATTCCTATAAGCAAAAGAAAGTCTTATCCTCTCAGTTTATATGGTCTTCATGTTTTTCACATTAAGCAGTTTTAGAGCATATCAGGGTTTGAGATACTTTTGTATAAAAATCTAAATTACTTTTAGAATAGGTCTAATGACAAGGCTGAGTTTTTTCTTGCTGAATCATGCTATATTTAATGTCATTTGAGCCAGCAATTAATGCTACCTCCTTGGATTAAGAACAAAATGTAGAAAGATGGAAACAATTCTGAACTAGAGTTAGAGATCTAGGTTCTAGTTCAGAATCTTCCACTCTACAGCTCTGTGACCTTGGGCAGATCTCTTGGCATCTCAGAATTCTCATCTGAATTAACAATGTTGTTTACATCAGGTATAACTCCCAATGCAATCCCTCCCGACGAGTTGATGGGTGCTGACGAGTTGATGGGTGCAGCACAGCAACATGGCACAAGTACACATATGTAACAAACCTGCACATTACGCACATGTACCCTAGAACTTAAAGTATACTACTACTACTACTAATAATAATAAATGAATTAACAATGTTGGACTTATTAGCTGATCTCTAAGTTTCTTCTAGCTGTAAAGTTTTTATTTTCCTCTCATCAGTGCTACTACTTTAAAAAAAAATATGTAGACATTCTGTAATGCAGGATTTAAAATATGTTGATTAAACCAAGTAAAATCCTCAAAAATAAATAAGACAAATAGGAATCGTTTTTTATTGAATGCTGTGTTCCAGGCACTACAGTAAGTGTTTTATGAATATTCTCTCATCCAATTCTCAAAATTTTGAAGTTAGAAGTTAACTCATTTTATAGATGAGAATGGTGAGGCTCAGAAAGGTGAAAAATGTGTCTAAGAATTTTTTTTGTAAAGATATAATTGACCCCAAGTTTATTTGATTCCAGAGCTGATGTTTGCAGCCACTTATAAAGACTTTTCAAAAAGTTTTTGGCCACTTTTCAAGAGGCAGATTATTTTATAGAAATTGGATTCTAAAGCAATGCTTCTGGGTAGCTAAAATATACATTTTATTTAATTTTTCCCATCACTTTATTCCGCTTGGATTTATTTTTTAACTACATAAATTATGAATACAGAAAATAAATACATACAGCTTTTTTGTTTATTATTATTCATCACTTATTTAGCAGACATAGGGGGCATTATTATCCTTGAGAGGTAAAGGAATAAATTGAGGATTGTAAAATATCATTACTCAAGAGCAAAAATTTAATTTGCCAACTTTCCATAAACTTCATAGTATTGCAAGAACGAGAAGAGATACACTAGAAGTCTCAGGAACTAAGAGATACACTATTTCTATGTATAAATTTTGCTCATTTATGGAGAACGGATAAAGGAAGCATTTGCAAGACTAATAGTTAATCAAAAGGTGGCAGTCAAGAAAAAATTAAAAATAAAAGAAGAAAGAGAATAGAGCAAATAATGTCAAATTTAAATGTATATAATAACATAAGCACTTTATCACGATATTAGTTCCTAAAAGAATTTCATAAAAAATATTGTTTGGTTTTAAGTAAATTAAATGAGCATGCATTATAAAATGAACTCTTGAATACTTGGCAAGTTGAGATCTTATGATTTCTTGGAAACAAAACTGTGTTTAAAAAAGGTTTATCTTCTTAATTGAAATAAGTTCTATACATTTATGTAAATGCCTGGAATACATTTATGTGGCAAAGACCCTGAAGAATTTATAAAATGATGATTATCAAGGAAGGGAGGGGATTCCAATATGAAAAGCCAGGTCTACTTTAATCCTTGTTTTATCCTTGCTTTTCATTATGAAGCCCCCCTAACTTTCCCATGGCTCACTCTAGATTTTCTATGTCAATCTGCAGGGGTATTCCAATGGAAATAATTCAGATTTCACTTTACTATGTATTCTCAGAGTTACGGAAAGAGCAAATTGTGATGTAAAGAGTTGTTGCTATATCATTCCTTTATAAGGATGTAGGAAGCTGGTAATTGGCTCTGTAATCTTGTTCTGAGATCAGAGTGTGCTTTTCTAGGAAAATGATTTTCTCTTCAGAAAGTTGCCATGATTTTGCTAGAGAGCTGGTTCCTGGTTAGATGTTTTATTTTTGCCATAAGCCCATTGTGTGGAATTTTATTTTTGCCATAAACTCATTGTGTGATGAGAGCTTCTAAGAATTTGAAATCTCTGGTGTAGAGCTTTCAAATTATTTATTTTAGGTTTTATTGAAACGGAACAAACAAAATATTATTCATAAATCTATTATAAGACAGAGAAAAATTGCTCAATTCTGGGTGGGGTGGAAGTAGGAATAGGCATACAGCTCTGTCCTTGGTCATTCTACTCATGCATAAAGCATGTTCTATTGAATTCCTTAGAGTCTGGACAACATAGTTTGAAAAACCTTCAGTGAAATACAAAGATCACTAGATTAGAAATCGAAAGATTTAGAATCCCAGTTCTGCTATCAGCAAGCTGTATTACTGAACCTCTGTGGGTACAGATTTCCTCATCTGTTAAATAAGGAGAATGAACTAGGTCTCTTTCAGCTCAAATATTTGAGGAAACCATTAGCAACTATATGTAAATCACAAAACTCCTATGCTTTATTTGTTCACTACTGCAAAATAAGATGTTTCCTGGGTAAAATTCACATGCCCACCTCAAAGTTCTAAGTGTCAAGAGATTTTTTTTTTTTTAACCTTAAGGAATTTAAAGGAGTTCTGTGAAAATTGCAATACAAAATATCTAATTGTCCTGTTCTAAGCAATTTCAGTATTTCTGACTCTATTTGGGATAATCAGTGGTATTTCATTGATTCGTTCAGCAAACACATTGAGTGCCCACTACCTGACAGGAATTGAGTTAGGTATAGAGGACAGAAAAGATGACTAAAGAATGTCCAGTACTCCCCTCCCAATACAAAAAGTAATGTGTTTTTAACAATTTGTGTTTTTCAACGAAACTTTATCTATTGTCTGCGATGATGCATCCTTTCTAAATGATAGGGATGGCGCTGACATTTTAAAACTAAATGAAAAACGAATTGGCATTCATAAAGAACTGTGTATTTAAAACAGTATTTTCTTTACACAGAATGGCTTTATTGTAATAGATCTTTAATCAACTTGAGCAAAGAGTATTTAGTTTTATAGGGTATGAGATGCTTTGCTTTCTGGATAAGCAGGGTCTCTCTTAAATATGAAGATGTCTCCAGTGTTTCCAGAGGGAAACTCCAATCTCTCAGCTGCCAGCCACACTGACATTACCTGAATGATTCTGGATTACTACTGGCTTCTTGAGATGGGCTGGGGTCAAGACAGGGAAGAGTTTTGAATGAAGATGCCAGAAGAGGCCTTTGAGAGGGTGGATGGGAATTGTGAAAGGCCCATTTCCCCTAGACTTAAACCCAAATTCCCTAGCTGTGATACCAGGAACATCCTTTGGGGAAATCTCCCTTTGTTATTCACACTGGTAGAGCTCCCAGCTCAATCCACAACTGCACACCCCCTCACTCTAAGAGTCACTCTTCCCATGGTAGAGCCAACATCCACCCTCTTACTCTAGACGTGGCAGCCCTCCTAGATCCAACCCAACCGTTGACTTACGTTCAAAGGCCATCACCCACCCCAGCACCATCTTCCAGGAACTGGCCTCTCCCCCATCAGTCCCCGCCCCTCTTCTGAGAGCACCCAATGGGTGGAGTCGGGGCTGCGGTGGGAGGGGCCTGAGGCGGGCACATTTAAAGAAAGGCAGCCGGCGAAAAGAGGCAAGAGAGGAGAAGAAAGAGAAACCAGGGGGGCGAGGCGCCGTCCAATGACAAAGCCCAGGGGTGGGCGCCGGCCGCCATCTTGTACCGGGCGGCAGGATATTCGCCCGCGTCCTCCGCCCTCGGAGGGGGAGGGGCGGCGGCGGAGGCGAGAAAAGTAGCGAGAGACGCCAGCAGCGGCCGCCGCCGCGGAGCCGACGCGGATTGGGACGGCGGCGGCAGTAGTGGGACCCGGCGAGCGCGAGCGGCCCCGAGCGGCCTTCGATGCGGCGCAGCATGAAGAGGCGGCGGCGCCGGCCCCCGGTCGCCCCGGCTGCGGCTGCCCGGGGCGGCGACTTCAGGGCAGAAGACGGGGCCGGGTTGGAGGCGCGGGAGGAAAAGGTGGTGTACTCGCGGTCGCAACTGTCGCTGGCTGACAGCACCAAGGCGCTGGGCGACGCCTTCAAGCTCTTCATGCCCCGCAGCACAGAGTTCATGAGCTCGGACGCGGAGCTCTGGAGCTTCCTCTGCAGCCTCAAGCACCAGTTCTCCCCGCACATCCTGCGCAGCAAGGACGTCTACGGCTACTCCTCCTGCCGGGCCCTGGTGCCCGATCCCCCGGGTCCCCCCACAGCCCGCGGCCAGGCGCGCCGGCCGGCTCCGCGCGCCGCGGCCAGGAGGAGGCGCCGCGGAGCCCGGGCGGCAGCTGTCCGCAGGAGGAAGCCCCGGTCACCACCCCCGCCGCCGCCGCCCCCCGAGGAGAGCTGCCCGGCCAAGCCCGTGGCCCCCGGGCCCTGCTTCGGGGGCCGCACCCTGGAGGAGATCTGGAGGGCGGCCACCCCGACGCTGACCACCTTCCCCACCATCCGCGTCGGCAGCGACGTGTGGGGCGAGCGCAGCCTGGCGGCGGCGCGGCGTAGGGCACGCCAGGTCTTGCGAGTGAACCTGGAACCCATGGTGAGGCTCCGCCGCTTCCCGGTGCCCCGGGCGTGAGGCGCGGCCTCCAGGGCGCCTCCTGCCGGCCCCGACCGTGGGACAGAGCTTCCGCCCGGAGGAATGAACAAGTGTCAGTCGAGTGTTTACAGATCCGGCCAGGACCCCGGCCCCCAGTGCACTTTACGCGCGAAGAAGTCACCGGATGGTTGTCCCTGTCCCGGGTCGCGGCGCCGTCGTCTTGGACGCCGGGGCAGGTGTGCCCTCTGCTGCCTCCCGCACCCGGCCTGCGGAGGGAGGGGACAGCTGGATCCGCAGGGGAGGTCCCTTTCTTCCTGACCCCAGATTGAGACGTCTCCAGGACCTTAGGGGCAGATCCGTTTTCTCCCTGTTGGACTCTACCTCACTGGTCTGGAAGTCCTCCGAAGACATTATTTTTCCAAAGGAATTTGGTTTCGTGCTTGTGTAATAAAGCCAGAATTTACTTGCTCTTTATCTCCCCCTTTTTCTGTTTCACTGCCACCCCTCTTTCCGGACAGAAGTTCGAACATGTGGTGTTGCACTAGTTTGTGCTCAGGGTATTCTGAAGCCCACTCGTTTCCTAATTTTTACTGGATTCCAAAGCTTTGATCGAGGATATTTTTTAAGAGGTTCAAGCTTGTGACTGTTAGCAGTGCGAGGATTTGTATGGGCTCAGTGATTACAAACAAAGACATGCAGAATACAACTGTTTAAACATTTTCAAGGTGTTTTTTAAGGTTTTATATTGAAACTTAATGTTTATATTTACTGAGCTCCTAAAAATGGTAGAATACACATGAAAACTTTTGTTTAGGAAAAGTTAACTTGTTAAGTTCTTTTGAATTGAATAAAAAAATGCATTGAAACCATATGGCGTGTGATTAAAAAAATGAATAAATTGTGAAGAACTGGTTTTGGTTACAGGAGTCACTGGAATCCGACTAGAGATGATTTGGCCCCCTGTCCTGGTCTAACATACAAATCCAGGAATATTATGCATTAAAGTATTTTAAAATACATTATCCTTGTAAAATACAAGGATTTCACAATACTTGTATTTTACAAGGATAATGTATTTTAAAATACGAGTTGCATAGGAGAGATGCATGTGTGTAAACATTATGACTAAAATGATAAACAGAATACCCATTAGAATTCTTAGAGCTATTAATGATCAAGAGGGGTGGAGGCATTTCTTGGTATCAAATAACTGGTTGAGGTTACTTTGGGCGAAATCTATTTCCTTTTTGTTTTTGTTGTTGGATAACAAGAAATGTCTAGATTAATACTCATCAGTCTTACAAACATAATGAAAATTAGTTGACTTTTAGTTGACTTTGTTGTCCCAACTTTTTTTTAACCTTCTTGCCACTCATTATATGTTTGCAGTTCTAGGTCTTTTGACAGCTGAAGACCGCAGGAATCAAACAGGCGAGCCACACAGAATACTGACCCTTCTTTATGCTTTTATAGTGTTTATACCATATGGCCCAGTGTGAAATTCTTGATTATCCAAGTGCCTTTGGTCATTTGTGGCAGGAAAACTTAATAGTTTTTTAGCCAGCAGTGCCACAGCCAGCTTTTACTGCAATACCTAAAGGGTCAAGGAGTGTTTTTGTACCACTATTATTTCAAATTTAAGTATTCTGCCATGAAACGATCCATACTGGGCTGGAACTTGACATGTGAAATATTTAATACTAAAACTTATCTCTGCTTGGCAGCTTCTTAGGAAAATAATGAGAGTTGCAATTTTGACTCTTGTGTTCCTAGAATTCAAATGGCATAGCTTTCTGAAATGAGTATTTCAAGTTTAGTAGTCCATATAGGAGTGTTGTGACTTTAATTTCAGTGTTCTTGTTTTCTTAAAAAATTATATATATATATATACACACACACATATATAACTTGATGCCAGTTTTCTAGTAAGCCTCAGTCTTTTATTCACTACTCAATGATAATGCATTGTACAAACACTGTCACATGAGTAAATAAAAATGAATAATTCCTTAGAAGATGGAGAGTGTTAAATTATATTTGTGATAGGAAGCTTAGACTATTCTTTTTGTCATTAGCTTCCATTGCCAATTGTATTTCAGATGCATAGGGTTTTCTTCCTAAAAATACATTGTTAACTTTTATAGCTAACTAGCACCTGGGAAAAATGTATTTGTACAACTTCACTATTGTATATAGTTTTATAATAATTAAAAATAAACCCAATGGCCATATTAGAATGCAATTTCGACATATAGCTTATCTAGATAGTTTTCCAGAGGAGTTTGAAATTTGGCTTAACTGGGAGGATAACTGCTCGGCACACAAGTGAAACATAACCAATGACACCATTCATTTATTTTAACGGAGATTCTTGACATTTTTCTCTCCTATGCCTTGTTACTTTAGCATACTTGAACTCACATAAATGCTTCTTTGGATTACTTGGGCTATCTGATTCCATTTTGGATCTGATTATCCATCTTGAATTCAATAATGGTATTCATTTGGGCTATTAAAAAATTATGCCATTTCTAGTCTGTGAAATAAGATGTAAAAAATCTTTATTTTTGCCCTTTCCTTTGGTTAAAACCTATGTTACAACTTTTAAAATGTGAAGCAACATCTAATGTAGTTGACTGGTATACTAATAGGAAAGTGAAAGTATTTCATGGGTACTTTGTCGCAGAATGTGAAAAGAAACTTGGCATAGTGGCCTTTATGATGAGGCATCCACTTACTGTCCTCTAAAGTGAAGTCTGTAGCTTAGCTTGTGTATAGTTTTTGAAAGAAATCTCATGATCTTCGTTCATTCTCTTGCCTTCTCTTTTATCTTATATGGCACAAGTAGAGGGGGAAGCCAGGAGGAAATTCATCACCTTGCTATGCTTTTATTTGATTTTTAATTCCCGAGTGCCTAAATGTGGTGACTGGCACCTCACATAACTTTTTGAGATTCCTGATGTCATTTTTATCCTTCCTGTCAACCAGCAATGTATTTTTATGTTACTAAAACCAGTAACGTCGTAATTGTTGAGGGCAAGCTTCATTGTTGATAGTGCAAAGTGTCGTTGTTGTGATGTGTATTTATTTTATTCAAGTTTGAATATTGACAAGTGTAACTTAAGCTGGTGACTGACACCTATTGATCTGCTGTGTGCAAATGATAGTACTATTTTTTAGAAAACTCTTCAGTAAATTTTAAAAATATTTGAATACAAAATATCTGAGCAATTTTGAACTCAAAAGTTTTTCATTGTTTTAAGGATTGCGACAGGACTCTAATGGTTTTTAATGGACGCATATGCCTAATATTTACTTTATTGGTGTGTTTAAAATATTTTTTGATAGACTATTATGTCTTAAGTGCTTTAGAAAACAATTGTTTGTAATGGACTCAAAGTGTTTCCCTGGACAGTTTGATGTACTTATGGTTGAGATTTATAATCTGCTTGTACTTTGCTTTTTAACTTATTAATTGTAAATAAATTTTAGAGAATACATAGTGTCTAGTTTTTCTAATGATTTGAACATTTTTGAAATAGTATTTTGTATTTGCATGTGACTCAGAAAACATCTTAATTTACATTTTGATAAATTTTGACTTTTTTGTGAACTTCAAACTCCCAGAAATTTTGAGATTTGTTTTTTGTGCTATCTCAGGACTCTGTGTTCCATCAATTCTTTAATTATCTAGCTAATTTCTAGGATGGTGCTACAAGCCCAAGTTATTAACCAGTTTGCCAGCAATAAAATATCGTACAAAAAAATGCATCAAAATTCAAAATTCTCTAAATTCTGACCAGAGGTCCCCCTGTGACGATGGCAAAAGGTCTAGAGCTCTTGCTCTTTCATAGCATGAAAGGAAGTAAGAGTGCTCCGTTTTAGTACCAGTGGTATGGGCTGTTCCACAGAATAAGGGCAGGGCTAGAATTTTCATTAGAGTCTAGAAGGCAGAAGTGGAGTATTAGTGAACAGCACAGCAAGGGCCGGATTCATAGATAGTACTGTGTGGGCTACATTTGTCATTGTACCTGAGTTCCTATTAGTTGGAGGCAGCGTAGTGTAATAGTTGTGGAGTCACAGTGCGTGGGGTGGAATTATTATGCATACCTTTGTGACCTGCAAGTGTTGAGATGGTAGGTAAGTTACTTAAAATCTTCGTGCCTTAGCTTCCTCAACTATCAAATGTGATTAGTGAAAGAAAGTATCAGGACATTATAAGGCTTAATAACCACCCCTTTCAAAGGGTAGTAATGCTAGACACATAGGAAGTACTAAATAAATGCTATTAATTAGAGGTATGCACAGTGAGAATAGGTATATATACTGAGAGTGGTCCGTTGTGAATTTAGCTCTCCAGGTTTCTCAGCATCCCAAGAATATTGTGTGGTCTGGGAAAGCTGTAAGATAAATTAAGAGAAGAGAATTTGTGCATGAATAAAATTGAAGACGTAAGGAAATTACATACTTTTTTAGCTTGCTGACTATGCAGTAGGAGATTAGATTAAGTTGATTTATTACAATTTTCATTGTTGGAGTTTTTTTTAAATTCAGGTCTTCTTTTATGATATCTCTAAAAGACATTTGAATGTGCTGTTATGTGTTTTAAACTATATGAGAATTTATAACAGTAATAGATTTAAAGCTATTGATCCAAGAGAACTTACAAAAGTTTTGGACTACATATTTGCTTAGAGTAAGCTCAGTAAGTGTTGCTTATAAACTATGTTAATTTATGTGCATAGAACCAACCTAGAATCAGTTTGTATAAAGTTTACAATTCAGGTGTTAATGGAAACAAAGTGAATACAATAGCTGTGCTTGAAACACCAGAAAATTATTACTGAAAGGAAAAATATTCTTGTATTTGAAGCATTGACACACTCATTTTTGAATGTCAGATATAAAGCCTGTAATTTAGATCTAACTTCTCATAGCACAAAGAATAATGGAACATCCTCTAAATTGGTGAACAAGCCAAAGTTACAGTTATCTGAAGTTGACACAAAATAATTTCCTGGAAAATTATTAGATGAAAGTCATACAAGAACAAGAAGCTAAAAATTGAGCCTAACTGCAGATTTCACAAAATTAATGACTTCTCACTGTCATCACTCTCTTGTGTCTTGGTAAATGTCATTCTAAACCATGATCTGTAACATAATAAACATACCTAACGCCCAATTGGAAGGTAATAATCATAGTAACACCAAACACTATGTTTAGCTCAGAAAATTTGAATAAGTAGTCTACTGGACTCAAAACTGGACTTATTTAGCTTCTGAAAATATTCAGAGAAAAGTTAAATTGAGATTCTTCCAAGTAGTAAAATTAACTGTAAAATGTGTACATATTTCTCTTTTTAAGGATTTTTTTAAGTACATATTCTTTAAAGAGTACAGAGAAAAAAAAGACTGTGACTTAGGGTTCTAAATCTTACAAAGTAAAGGAATGATTGAAGCAAAAACATGTATAAAAAATGTACAGTTTGATGAATTTTAATAAATTCAATAGGCTCATGGAACTAGCACTCAGATTAAAAAAATACAGTTTTGAGTACCCCTGAAGTCCTCCCTAACACCCCATCAATCATTACCTACTCACCTTGTTGCCCAAGGTAACCATTGTTTTGATTTCTTACAGCACATTTTTTGCTTATTTTTGAACTTTACATAAATGGAATTATTGTTCATATGTCTAGCTTCTTTCACTTGAATTATGTTTGTGAAATTCATTTATATTGTTTTATGTACTATAATTGTAGAACATTTATTCTCATTGATGTATAGAATTCCACTGTGTGACTATTCCACAATATATTTATTCAAGTCTTGGTGGGCATTTGGGTAGATTCCAGTTTGGAACAATTATAAATAAAGCTTTGATGAATATTCTAAAATATGTCTTTTGGTGAACATATGCATGTATTTTTTTTGGAGTATATATCTAGGAATGAATTTGCTGAGACACTGGGTCACAGCAAATGATCATCTTTGGTAGATACTGCCAAACAGTTTTCCAAAGTGGATACATGGACTCTTGTAAAACTGGCCTTCAAATAGTTGGCTTATTATTATTATTCCTTTCTTCTTCAAAGCCAAAGAAGTTTTGTTCCTTCTGCTCTTAAAATGAAATGAAAAGACATTTTCCCCGTATGTTTTCCTCTATTTTACAGCGGAGCTTTTAAAAAAAAAGTCTTTTATGTATTAGTTGTTTTCTTCTCCATCCTTTATACAAAATCAGCTCTGAGATTGGTAATAACATTAACTATGTTAACCCAAACCCGGCAAACTTAAATTGTCATAAAACCAAGCATGTGAGACTTGGGTTCATAGTGTTCCTCTTCTAGTGCTTGGACAGGATTCCATTGAAATGGTCTATAACATAATGGAGACTCTGTCTCTGGAAAGAACGGTCTGATTCGACCTTATATGTTGTTTATTCTAGAAAGCTAGACATTGAGAGGTCTAGGAGTTGGATGGCAGAGAGGGAGGGTTTGAAGACGTGCAGAATATTCAGGTTTGCTTGAAGTCAGCTGAGAAGAGGAGACTTCTATCTTGGGAGGTGCTGGCTCAGCAGGGCTCAACTCTCAATTGTTATGAAATGAATGAAAAATGTGCTCATGAGAGCCCACTTGAAGGATGCCTCTAGAACTCTCAAAGGAAGTTCTCCCTTTTCCTTATTAAGTAAAGCATCTTGGAGGATATTTATTCTACCCTTACATGCCCACAGTACTTCACACTGGGTATTTATGTTGTTATTGTTATACTTTCTTATGTATTTCTCTCCTCTTCCCTCCTAGATTGTGAATTCCTCATTGGCAGGACTCGTCTTTCTCGTCTCTGTATCATTACAACATTGCTGGTCATGTGCATAGTGCTCAGTGGTGTTGAATGAATAAATTGTGTTTATGGGGTTCAGACAAACCTGGAACACTGGCTCCCAAATCTTACAGAAGAACTAGTTGTGTTGCTTCAGTTTTATGTGTAACAGAAGCAGTCTGTAAATGGAGTTATAATTTTTTAGAGATACCTATCAAATACACTTTTGATGAATTCCTAGCATTTTGTGACCAAATGAGTTGGCTGTAGACTCTGATGTCTCTTATTGTACCTGCAACCCAATACCATTTATCATCACTACCTCAGAATCTCTCAGCAAGAGGTAGTGTGGTGCAGTGGTTAAGAGGCTGGCCTCAGGGGACAGGCTGCCTGGTTTAAAACTCCTTCCTCCCTTTCTTGCTGGCAGCAGATCTTTTAGCAAGCTACTTAACCTCTCTGTTCCTCAGTTTACTCAGCTGTAAAAACAGGCACAATATAGCACCTACCTCATAGAGCTCTTATGAGAATTCAATGAGGTAACACATGTAAAACACTTTAGAATAGTGCCTGGAACATCGTTTGCCTCAAGTCAATAAATGTTAGCTTTTATTAGTAGTAATGTAAAAGACTTTATAAAGCCTCAGTTTGCTTACTTGAAATTTTTGTATTGGCATGTGTTAGAAGCAAAGAACAAAGGCTGCAGTCCATAAAATGTCTATTAGAGCCAAACTTATATGGGAGATTGAGGTCCAATTCACTAAAAGTGGTATGTGCGAAAGGATGCTGTAGGTGTTGTGAGGAGTGCAGTGATGTACAAGATTCAGCACAAGCTGATAGCAAAATAATCAGGAAAACATGGCATGATAGAAGAAACAAATTAACATTGATTTAATTCTTACTGTGCACCAGGTACCATCCCAGGCTCTTTATGCTTGTTTTTTTTTTTTTTTTTTTTTAATTTTTTTTAAGTAAACCTCAACGATCCTATGAGATAGATAGGATTCATTCATATTTAGTAGATGAATAAACTGAAGCTTAGATAGGTTAAGAAATGTGCCAAATATCACACATCTAAGTGGCAGAGCTGGGATTTAAAACCACATCTATCTCATCTCATTTTCTCTACTAATCTTTATAAACACTTTTAGAGGAAGTGAAATAAATTAATCAGCCCCTGGAGGAACCTCCTGTAGGATTGTGAAATCCCAAGATGTAGAAAATCAATTTAGGAACCTTGTTTTGTTCACCTTCGCATTTCTCATGGTGTACTGCATAGGTGTTCATTCAATGTCGGGGAAATGAATATGAATGAATGAACAAAAGCACAAATTCCTTTGCTCCTGTGATTAGATTGTTTAGTTTGGTGGAGGATCTCATGGCAATCTGTATGGTCTAAAGACATTCTGTATGTCTCCTCTTATAATTGCCACAAGCAGGTAAAAGAGAAGATTATTTAATATAACATTCGTCTCAAATTACTTGTAAAGTCTATAAAAAGTAGACTTCACAAATCTAAACATGGGGAGTCATAGAGAGCTTTAAGCCCTCCTTCCCACAGTTGCCATCCTGGAGCCTCTGTATTGGAATTCTACAGCTCCCATTGCAGACACTTCTTCCAATTTATTGTGATATCTACTCTGTGGACCACTATGAGACAAGGTGGACAAGGTTCTGAGTCCATTCTGATTCTCTTTTCCCTCCTAAACACCTTCATAAAGTTCTAATTCCCAGGTTTTACTTAGATAAACTACAGCATGAACAAACAAACAAACAAAAAAACCCAGGATAATGGACATACAGCCAAAAAATACTCAAATAAAAACAAGATATGTGTGAGTAAATGGGGTGGTGACACAAGAAGAGGGGGACTCCAAGAGTCTTTAAATGCAAGTTCACATTCTAACAGACGTGGAAAATTGACCTTTACATTCCTTTGTACCAGAACTTGTTGCCCCCATCACATAGTATCCACTTACACACATTTCACAGCTGTAGGATGGATCGACTGCCCTGTGCAATCGTGAGAAAAAAGCACCACTAGTAGAACTTTCCCTGTAATGTTTATCTGATGGCTGGTTTGGCTAAAAGCATGTGTTTTTCCTTATAATTCCATAGAACAGGTAGATTTACATCAGTCACACTTTGCTTGCTTTCTTCTTCTCAGTTCATTTATCCACCTATGGTTTTATTGAGAAATTCAACAAAATTTTATTGAAGGCTTCTGTTATGGAATGGATTCTATAGCCCCCAAATTTACATGTTATAGCCCTAACCACCAATGTGATGGCATTTGGAGACAGGGCCTTTGGGAAGTAATTAGGTTTGGATGAGGTCATGAAGGTAGGCACCTCATCATGGGAAAAGTGCCCTTAAAGAAGAGTCACGAGAATTTGCTTGCTGTCTCACTCTCTGCTGTGTAAGAACACAGTGAGAAGGCAGCCATCTGCAAACCAAGAAGAGAGCCCTCATCAGAGCCTGACCATGCTGGTGCTCTGATCTCAGACTCCCAGAACTGTGGGAAATAAATGTCTGTTGTTAAGGCCACCCAATGTATGGCATTTTGTTATAACTTCCTGAGAAGACTAAGACAGCCTGTGTGTACAGGATCTGTTCTACAGATAAAACCCCTGCCCCATGGCACTTGCAGGCTGGTAGGTGATTCTTTCTTATGTTCTGTATCCACAGCTACTACACTAGGTGGGTCACTCTGTGACCTTCTGCTGCTTTTTCATTGTCACTGGCAGGTGAATGCCTGCTTCTTTAATTATGTATAGGGTAGAATCCAATGCTCTGGGGATACAGATGGCTATAGTGAAAGGACTTCTGGACATGTATATTATCTTGGTGAAACAAACATTTTTGTTGAAAATCTAGTTTGCTGTCAAGTTGAATATTTAAAACAAAGCAAAATAAGCCAGAAGGGGTTCGTCAAAATTGTATATCCTAAGGGTTTGATAAACATTCAATGGCTTTTTGCTGAAGTATTTGGTCAAGAGACAAATTAGTTTGTGGTAACTATGCAAACCTGGGGAACAAATGCAGATTGGGCTACAGAGCCTCTGAGTGTGGAGCTTGACAGTTGGCTGAGGGCTCCATAGTGTGTTCTCAAGAGCATGGCAGGAGGAGCTGCTGCCAGGGGGTACCTGCTGCATCCACTGCACCTGAAATATCTCTCTCACTCACTGACTCCCTGATACTGGATGGCCCTTTATTCCAATTAAGGTGTAGCCTTTCTAGACCATGAGATGTGTGGCTCAGTACAACCTCCAGAAACAACCCAGCCCACCTCACTCCTTTTACTGCTATGGTCCAGAGAGCCAAAGGGTTTGCCCAGGGTTGCTCAGCTAGTGAGTGGGATAGCTGGAAAGAGAATCGACATCATCTGGTCCTCTGTCCAGTGTTTCTTCTGCTGATTCATTTGGCTGGGAAGGCTTAGCTTTTCTTAGACTTTTGTTTTTAGAGTGTTTTGCTGTGGGAGTCAAACATGAGATAGGCTTCTCAGGTAATTGGAACTGGGGACCGCAGGGGAACAAGAGGCCTGGAGACCTGGAAGGAGAGAGGACACAAGGAGAGAGAAATGCTAGGAGTGGAGAGTGGACCGATGGACACACTGCCTCCTTCAATTTTGCTTTGGGATGGTTGCCCCTTCCCCTGCCTTGTCTCCTTCTCCTTCTCCTTCTCCTTCTCCTTCTTCTTCCTTCTTTCTTCTTCTTCTTCTTCCTTCTTTCTTCTTCTTCCTCTTCTTCTTCCTCCTCCTCCTCCTCTTTCTCTTCCTCTTCCTCTTCCCCTCCTCCTCCTTCTCCCTCTTCCTCTTCCTCTTCTTCTTCCTCCTCCTCTTACTCTTTTTTTTTTCTTCTTTTTCTCTTCTGATGGAATTTTGCTCTCGTTGCCCAGGCTCAAATGCAATGGTGTGATCTTGGCTCACTCCAACCTCTGCCTCCTGAGTTCAAGTGATTCTCCTGCCTTAGCCTCCCAAGTAGCTGGGATTACAGGCATGCATGCACCATCACACCAGGCTAATTATGTATTTTTAGTAGAGAAGGGGTTTCACCTTGTTGGTCAGACTGGTCTCAAACTCCTGACCTCAAATGATCCACCTGCCTCAGCCTCCCAAAGTGCTGGGATTACAGGTGTGAGCCACCGCACCTGGCCTGGGATGGCCTTCTTAAGAATGTCTGAGCTGAATGGTCCTCAGTCCATGGCATTCCAGCCCTGAGAGGAAAGACTTGGCTTTGTCTAAAACCCAACAGTTGGTTGGGGGAGATTTGTTGCCTTGGCATTGCTTGGGTAGGTTCCTTGGTAGTGTATCTACCAATAGTCTGTGGGAAACTCTGTGTGTGTGTGTGTGAGTGTGTGTGTGTATGTGTGTGTGTGTGATAGAGAGGGAAAGAGAGAGAGAGGAAGATCACAGTGGAGGGATCTCTTATTTATTCTGATTGTCTATTCAAAATGTGGCATTTTCCTTTTTAAAAAAAGTCCTAAAAATAACAGATAATAAAATTAGATGTAGACATTGATGTGCTAGTAGTGTACATTGTTAAAAAATCTGAAATATGTTTCTTTGATTTTAGAAGTTGGCTTTGGTCTCTCTGGAAGATGTAATGGAATATTAAGGATGGTTGGGAATAGAACTTTCATTGGTGTGATTCTAATTCACTTAACAGACTGAGCATTCTGGTGGGAGAAACCTGACATGTACAGTCAAATGTGTTACCTCAGCCAAGGTAGAACAGAGAGAGAGGTAGAGGGGAGTGAGCCTGAAGAGCCCAAGGCTTGGAACCTGAGTTCGAAGTCTGTATGGCTGCTAACCTGCTGTGAGGGTTTGGGCAAATCAGGGTTCCTTCTATTCTGAAGTTTCATGATGTGGTTAAAGTTCTACATGAAACAATACTATCAAAATTCATGCCTGTATAAATAATTCAGAAAAGAGGGTTTCAGATGGAGCTATTCAGACAAACATTATTTATCTTTAAAGTCGGCAATGAAAGATGATGATCAGAACTCCAGGATCACATGACCCAGGTTCAGAAATTTTATTTACTCACCATGAAGACATTTTGAAACTGAATTCAACTTTGTCAACAGTTAGTTATTGTTCTATTTTGGTACTTTATAGTTAAAATGTTAGGTAAGCAATGTGTTTATCTTAGCTGCAGCAGAGCTAATGTGTGAATAGGGACATTGTTAGAAACTCAATAAGGTTGTTTTTTTCTATTATAAGGAAGGGTCACCTATTAGCATAAATTGTGCCTTGAATATGGCATCAGCACATGAAAAAATATTGTGAGCTTAGGATTTTATTGTGAAATACGGGACTTGTAACACTGAAATATTCCTATGAAAATTCTAACAATCTTACTTGTTGTGGGCACTAATGGTTAAAAGGGTTAAAAGAAGGGAGACATCTTAGTTGAAATAAATGGTTGCTCTTGAAAGTACAAGTATAAATAGGATTTTGATGAATTATTTTGCTAATTGTTCTTCATTATACAAAACAATATATTATAAATGACCTCTCTTCTAAATGGAAAATGTTATTCAAAAACTGATTGTAGAGGATCTCTGGAAATTTCACAGAAGACTGTCTTTTCTGTAGATTTATTCATTTTCTTACAAACCCAGAGTAATTTGAATAAACGTCTATTTGTGTTATTGCTTTATGTTCTTTAAAAAAGATATATTTAAGATTTTTATTATAGACCCACTCTTCTGATAATAGGTATGTAAGCTTGTCTGGGAAGAAAATTGACAGTAAATTTTCAAAACCTTAAACTAGCACTCATACCCTTGGCTCATGTCTAGAATTTGTTCCAGTGCAATAATGAAACGAAAGACTGAATTGCTACACAAAGATGTTGATGTGAGAATACATGTTTAAAAAATTGGAACTAAACAATGTTCAACAATAGAACAAAAATTAAATGAGTTACCATATACTCACACAGTAAAATTTGAGGTAGTCATTAAAGTCATGTTTTCATGGCATATTTAGTGCTCTGATGTTAAGTGAGAAAGAGAGGCAGTATATAAAATAATATAGATGATATGATCTCAGTTTTATTTTTTAAACTCAAGTTTATCGAGGTACAATTTACATATGGTAAGATTCTCACTTTTAAGGTCTACACTTTGATTAGTTTTGACAAATGTATGCAGTGGTGTAACCACAACCATGATCAAGACATAGACTCTTTCCACCACCCCAGAAAGTTTCCTCATGCACCTCTGTAGTCAATATCTTCCCTTTACTCCCAGTCTCTGGTTGTCTCAGTTCGTTTGGGCTGCTATAGCAAAATTCCCTAAACTGAGTAACTCACAAGTAATAGAAATTTATTTCTCACAGTTCTGGAGGTTGGGAAGTCCAAGATCAAGGCACTGGCAGATTTGGTGTCTGGTGAGAGCTCCTTTCCTCATAGACAGTGCCTTCTCTCTGTGTCCTTACATGGTAAAAGGGACTAACTAGTTCTCTGGGGTTTCTTATATAAGGGCACAAATTCCATTCATGAGGATGGAGCCCTCATGAGCTAATCATCTCCCAAAAGCCTCACCTAATATCACATTGGAGATTAGGTTTCAACATATGCATTTGGGGGAGTCACAAACATTTAGACCATAGCACTAGAAAAGTATAGTTTTTCATTTTCCAGAATATCAGATAAATAAAATAATATACTATATATGCCTTTTACATCTCACTGTTTCACTTTCGAGGTTTTTTTTTTTTTTTTTTTAATGTTGGGTGTATCAGTACTGCATTCCTTTTCTTGCTGAAAAGCATTACATTGTGTGGATATATCACAATCTATTCATTTACCAGCTCTAGCCATTTGGATTGTTTCCAGTTTCTGATGATTATGAATATTTGTGTATAGCCATATGCTTCAATTCTCTTAAGTGAACACCTTAAGACAGGAATTATTTGTTTGCATGTTAGGTGTATACTTAAGAAACAGCCAAACTCTTTTTGAAAGGGTCTGTACCACTTTGCAATCCTACCAGCAACGCATGAGAGTTCCAGTTGCTTTGCATTCTCTCAGCTTACAGTACTGTTTTTACAGTTGAGCCATGCTTATGGGTATGTGATGGTATCTCCTTTCCCTAATGACTAGCATCAGTCATCTTGTCATGTGCTTATAAGGTATCCATATATCTTCTCTAGTGAAATTTCTATTCAAATTTTTAAAAATTGGGGTTATTTTCTTAATACTGATTTTTGAGAGTTCTTTATATATGTTGCATACAATTCCTTTGTCAGATATGTGATCAGCAAATATTTCTTCCCAGGTTATAATTTGTCTTTTCATTTTTATGATAGTGTCTTTCAAAGAGCAAATGCTTTTATCAATTTATTCATTTTTAATTTAATTGTTGATGCTTTTTTAATATGAAGTTTTTAGTTTAGTTTTAGATTTATAGAAAACTTGCAAAAATAGCACAGAAGGTTCTCATATACTCCACACTCACCTTTTCCTATTATTAACATTAGTATGATACACTTGTCACCGTCAATGAATATGGCTTATGCTTTTTGTGATCTAAGAAATCTTTGCCTACCCCAATGTCATAATACTTTTCTATTTTTTTAAAATAAAAATGTTATATCTGTTGCTTTTAGATTTAGGTTTATGATACGTTTAAAGTAAGTTTTTGTATATGATCTGATACAATGTTGAAGTTTGTTTTTTTCTTTTCTTTTCTTTTCTTTTTTTTTTTTTTGAGATAGAGTCTCACTCTGTCACCCAGGCTGGAGTGCAGGGGAGTGATCTCAGCTCACTGCAACCTCCGCCTCCCAGGCTCCAGTGATTCTCATGTCTCAGCCTCCTGAGTAGCTGGGATTATAGGTATGCACCACCACGCCTGGCTAATTTTTTGTATTTTTACTAGAGACGGGGTTTCACCATGTTGGTCAGGCTGGTCTTGAACTCCTGGCCTCAAGTGATCCACCCAGCTTGGCCTCCCAAACTGCTGGGATTATGGGCACGAGCCACTGTGCCTGGCCTTTTTCTGTCTTTTTGTGCGGATACTCAATTAGTTCCAGCACCATTTGCTAAGTAGATCTTTTTATTTTTAAAAATATAGTGCATGTGTAGAAAAAAATACTGAAGAACCACCTGAATGGTGGCTTTGCCTTCTATATTTTCCATATGTTTCTACAATTAGCACAAGTGAGCAGAATATTTGAATGAGCAGACACAATATGGTAAAGAATGACAGTGAAAATAAATGCAGTAGTAGCCAGCTTCTGAAACAGGAATCAACAGGTCATATTGCTGAGAGGCTGATGGATAACTCAGTCACTGATTTGCCAGTTTCTGAACTAATCACAGTGTCTGGCAGGCCTGGCTTTGTTGTGGTTCCTCTTTTTCTCTGTAATGTGATCCAGTAGTTGAGAATCCTGTATTTTTCCACATTCACCCTTACAACAAACCCCTGTTACTTAAGACAGCTTGAATGGGTCTCTGTTTCTTGAAACCTGAAGTAAAATTACCAGCAAGCCTACACATAGACAAAGCAGGCAGCTCTTCATGTGATGTGGATAAATGACTGGAGAAAAACAAGTGCTGGCCGCAAAACTTTTCTTCCAGGGTTTGGCCTCAGTGGATGAAATTAGACACAATATGTCTTTCTATCATCATATTATATTTCTGATAGCTGTAAATAAGTTGCTAAGATCAGGGAATAACATACTGATATATTAATCCAACTATGTATTTTTCAAATTTAGTTTTCGCATCATTTCAGCTCAGAGATCTGAAAACAAGTAAATTCTGAATAGGAGTGGAGAGAGAGCACTACAACTAGAAAATTTCTGAATGTAAGTCAAGACCTGTACCTGTGAAACTGGTCATCAGAAATGGCACAAGGATCATTGTCTTAGTCTATATTCTGCTACTATAGCAGAATACCACAGACTGGGTAATGTGTAAAGAAAATTTTATTTGGCCCACAGTTCTGAAGGCTGGGAAGTCCAAGACCAAGGGGCTGCATCTGGTGAGGGACTTCTTGCTGTGTCACACATGGCTGAAAGCATCACATGGTGAGAAAGAGTATGCACACAAGAGGGAGTGAGGGGCAGAGACAGGAGGGATGAAGTAAGGGCCAAACTTCACCCTTTTATCAGTCACCCACATCCAACATAACTAGCCTACTCCCATGATAATGATATTAATCCATTTATGAGGACAGAGCTCTCATGACCAGGATCACCTCATAAAGGTCCCACTTCTTAATACTGTCACAATGGCCATTACATTTTAACATGACTTTTGGAGAAGATATTAAACCATAGCAGTCACCACAGCTTGATTTTGGATGCATGAGACAGTATGTTGTGGGTAAGGTCATGGGCTGTAGAGTCAGAATGACTGGGTGTAGAGCTCACTTGCATGACTTTACAAGCTGTGTGAGCTTGGCAGACTACAAAGCTTCCTTAACCTTCAAATCCTGCTTCTGCAAACAGAGGTGATCGTGAGGCTTCTATCAGGTAATGTGCCTGGCATAGAGTAAGTGCTCAATAACTGTTAGCTCTTCTGCTTGACCCCTTATTTTCTCAGCACTAGTGCTGGGGCCTGCAGGCCTTGTGTGTGTGTTTGAATTTCCAGGCTAATTGTTCACTTTGCAATGAAGGCATCCTGCTTGATGGAGCCTCTGAGCCACCCCATCTGTTCAGCCATCTCTCTCTCTCCCTGTGTGGTTTCCCTCCTCCTTTTTAAGACCTTTAATTAGTTTTGGTGATAGAATGATCAGCACCACCTGAGCATCAGCTATTAGCAATAAATGTGGCTCCTCTGAGTAGCTATGGCACACTAATTATTTCCAGATAAAGGTAGTTTTCAGCTGCAGCTCTGATTATCTGCTAAGTTATACCAGTGCCTATTTTACAATTTTTTTGTTTGTTTTAAAATCACTTGCCTCACGATTGTCTAGTTAATCCAGGAGCACCTGCAATAACATTGGGATAAAATACTTTTGTTTTATTTTTCTTTCAATTTTTAACCCCAGTGCATTTTTTTTAGTAGCCCATTGGGAAATTCTCTTTCTTCTATTTTCTGGCTCATGTTTCTTAAATGGCCAATTAATTGTTTAATAGATGCTATCTCTGGGATGTTGTTGCTCTTTTCCAGACATTAGCATTGTTGTGCCAAGTCTAGCATGTTAACTCTTTCGCCCACTTTTTCTCCACGTTCACGTGACAGAGGCAACAGGTCAAAAGAGCTACTGAGTTGAAACAGCCAAAAGATTCAATTCAACTAGGACTAGTTTAGCACCTGCCAGAAGCAGTAGGCTTAGGGGTCAGGCGACACAGAAATGAACCACAAATGAATAAAATAGGCTGGGTATAAGAATAAACTCTATTTCTGGTCAGGCGCAGTGGCTCACACCTGTAATCCCAGCACTTGGGAGGCCAAGGTGGACAGATCATGAGGTCACGAGATTGAGACCATCCTGGCCAACATAGTGAAACCCCATCTCTACTAAAAATACAAAACAAAGGCATTCATATTATTCACATATCAATAGTTCTTGAGACACATTCATATTATTCATATATCAGTAGTCCCTTTTTTTTTTCCCGAGTGAAATTTCATCGTATGGATATTCCAGAGTTTGTTTAACCATTCACTTGTTGAATGACATTTGTGTTATTTCCAGTTTTAGTCAATTATGAATAGAGCTGCTGTAAACATCTGTGTACGGGTTTTTGTGTGAACATGTTTCCACTTCTCTAGAGTAAATACCCTGGAGTGAGGTCATATGATAAACATGTTTGACTTTATTAGAAACTGCCAAACTGTTTTTCCAAGGTGGGTGTGCCATTTTGCATCCCACCAGCAGTGCATGAGAGTTACAGTTGCTCAACATCCTTGCCAGTATTTGGTTTTGTCTTCCAAAAAAAAAAAAAAAAAAAAAAATATATATATATATATATATATATATATATATATATATATATGCCATTCTTTTACATATATAAGGGCACCTTATTTCCCTAAATGTTAATACTGCTGAGCTTCTTTTCATGCACTTGTGTATATAATATTCTGGATAAAAGATCTTTGCTGGATATGTGATTTGCAAATATTTTCTCCCAGTCTGTAGCTTGTCTTTTTGTTCTCATACAGGTGTCCTTCATAAAGCAAAACTTTTAATTTTACAAAATCCAATTTATCAGTCTTTTTCTTTTAAATCAATACAATTCATAATGCTTATAACTTCAGACATAAAATTTGTGCTCTATCACGTGCTTTTTTATTACATACTAATGACAGAATCTTTTGGGGTTTTCTGCTTATGGTTGCACAAGTTGTGCACTGCACATCTCTAGGAGGCATGATTTACATGGAATACAATGTAAATGGCAACCCCTAGAGTTGTCAAGTGTACAACTTGTACAGCGTATATAATCTCCCTGGTATCTTCTTTACTGGAAAGATTGCTGTCATTGCTGTGATTCAGTTTTACTCCCTGTGCCATTCATTTGTTATTAGGTGGAGTCTATATTGAAGCTATATTTAAGAAGCACCTATATATGAACCATTTAAAGCATAACCTGTTCCCAGTGACTCTTCAGCTTGCTGATGGCTTATCTTTGAGGTTCCAGAAACATCATGCTTTCAGGCTGGTTTCCTTAGCTGACTCTGTCCATCAATTCCCATTTGTGGAAATTGGAAACTCCCTGCATTCAGCCAGTTTTAGCTGTCCAGACAACCATGGTTTTGAAACTCACATCTAAGCAATTGACTGACAATGAAGATTTGTGGCATCACCCATTATTTATGCAACTCTGGATTTTACCCTATAGAACCAAAAAATCAACAGAATATAAGGACAGACATGCTATTTGCAGGTAATATTTTAACTATGTGTAATGTTACCTGAAAGTGGTCTGAATCCAGATCCCCAGAGAGGGTTCTTGGGTCTTGTACAAGAAGGAATTCAAAGCTAACCCATAGAGTAAAGTGAAAACAAGTTTATTAAGAAAGTAAAGGAATAAAAGAATGGCTTCTTCACAGGTAGAGCAGAGGCATGGGCTGCTTGGCTGCTTATACTTATTATTAGTTCTTGATTATATGCTAAATAAGGGGTGGATTATTCATGAGTTTTCCAGGAAAGGGGTGGGCAATTCTCAGGACTGAGAGTTCCTCCCCTTTTTAGACCATATAGGGTAACTTCCTGACATTGACATGGCATGTGTAAACTGTCAATGGCACTGGTGGGAGTGTCTTTTAGCATGCTAATACATTATATAATTAGCATATAATGAGGGAAGTGAAGATGACTAGAGGTCACTTTTGTCGCCATCTTGGTTTTGGTGGGATTTGGCCAGCTTCTTTACCTTATCAGCAAGGTCTTGGTGATGTGTATCTTGTGCCAACCTCCTATGTTATCCTGTGACTAAGAATGCCTTAACCACCTGGGAATGTAGCCCATTAGGTCTCAGCCTTATTTTACCCAGTCGCTATTCAAGATGGAGTCACTGGTTTGAATGCCTCTGACAATAATGAAGAAGTAAACTCTGAGATGGCACATGACTTCCCTCTGACAACATAAGGTACTCTTCAGTGTCTGAAAGTTTTATACTCTAAATATCTGACTGGCTGCATTTTCTTGAACCTAGTTTAAGATAGAATCACAAGCTGTTGACTGTGTCAGAGCTGAACTAGAAAAGCTTCAACGGACCAGAATTGTTCTTTGTGTCCTGATTTGTTATCATCTCTATCAATTAGTATAGGCTCTAAAGTGCTGTGCTATGGGAAGAAGAAACATGTATCCTATTTATGAATAGTTTTTATTCAAAATTAAGCTGATCATTTTTTATGTAGGAAAGGCATAGAATCTGTATCTTAGGAGTGAATATAACTTAAATGGGGAAGTTGTTAAGGGTACCTTGGAAGGTGTGGACTTTGAAAGTTGAAAGTTTGGGAGGAGTGAGTGTGTTACACCACAGGTAGGTAAAAAGATAGTTCAAAGATGGATCTTTGCTTAGAGAGCCTAAATAAATGGTTTGATGGGTGAGGGAAGGGAATGATATATTTGAGGGCTATTGATCCCATTCTAAGAAGTGACAATACAGAAAGAGGAAGAACCAACACGTGTTTTTTTGTTTTGGTTTGTAAATGTCTAAAGAGATTACAAGGAAAGTGATCTTTTTAGATGTCTTTCACCTACCTGGCTTCTTTACAACAGGCTCTAGGATAATTTCAGAAAGTGTTTCATCTCTCACCATTAAATATAACTTTTATTGGTATGTCTTACATGCTCTTTATCAAGTTGAGGAAGATCCCCCCTATTCCTAGTTTGCTGAGAGTTTTGTTTTTGTTCTCTTTTTAAATCATGCAAAAGTATTGGATTTTGCCAAATGCTTTTCTGCATCTGTGGGTGTGACCATATGATTTTCCTTCTTTAGCCTGATGTGACAGATTACATTAACTGGTTCTGAAATATTAAAGTAGATTGCTGTGATGGTTAATACTGAGTGTCAATTTAACTGGATTGAAGGAGGCAAAGTGTTGATCCTGGGTGTGTCTGTGAGGATGTTGCCAAAGGAGATTAACATTTGAGTCAGTGGGCTGGGAAAGGCAAACCCACCCTTAATCTGGGTGGGTACCATCTAATCAGCTGCCAGCATGACTGGAATATAAAGCAGTCAGAAAAATTTGAAAAGACTAGACTGGCCTAGCCTCCCAGCCTACATCTTTCTCCCATGCTGGATGCTTCCTGCTCTTGAACAGTGGACTTCAAGTTCTTCAGTTATGGGACTCAGACTGACTTTCCTTGCTCCTCAGCTTGTAGATGGCCTATTGTAGGACCTTGTGATCATGTGAGTTAATACTTAATGAACTCCCCTTTATATATATATATATATGTGTGTGTGTGTGTGTGTGTGTACATATATATGTGTGTGTGTATATATATATCCCATTAGTTCTGTCCCTCTAGAGAATCCTAATACACTTGCATACCTGGAAGAAGTCTCACTTGATCATGTTGTATAATTCTTTTTATACATAATTAGATTTAACTTGCTAATATTTTATTGAGAAATTTTGCATCTATGTGCAAGAGAGATATTGGTCTGTAGTTTCTCTTGCTTATAATGTTTTTATTTGGTTTTGTTATTAGGGTAATGTTGGCTTTATAAAATGAGTTGGAAGTGTTCCCTCTGCTTTTGTTTTCAGGAAGAGATTGTAGAGAACTAGTATCATTTTTACTTAAATGTTTGATAAACTCAACCAGTGAAACCATCTGGGCCTGGTGCTTTTTTTTTTTTTTTTTTTTTTTTTTAAAAGATTATTACTTCTTGATTAAATTTATTTAAAAAGATAGGACTACCCAAATTATCTACTTCTCTTTGTGTGAATTTTAGTAGTTTATGTGTTTTAAAGATTTGGTCCATTTCATTTAAGTTAGCATAGAATTAGCCAACACTACCCTAATAACAAAACCAAATAAAGACATTATAAGCAAGAGAAACTACAGACCAATATCTCTCTTAAATTTGTGGGCATGGAATTGTTCATAGCATTCTTTTATTATTATCCTTTTAATGTTCATGGAATTAGTAGTGATTATTTTTATTTCATTTGTGATACTAGCAATTTATGCCTTTTTTTTCTTGGTTAGCCTGGCTAGAAGTTCTTCAATTTGATTGATGTTTTCAAAGAACCATCTTTTGGATTTATAGATTTTCTCTATTAATTTTCTCCTTTTGATGTCCTAGATGACTTCCAAGTTCTTAACATGTTGGAGCTCAAATCAATGTCCCTGCTACATTTTGTTTCTTTATTACTCACTTTTAAGATTTACATATGGTAAACTTCACTCTTTTGGTGTAAAGTTTTGTGAGTTTTGACAAATGCATAGAATCTTGTAGCCATCATCACTAACAAGACATAGGCAGTTCTGCTATCCTCACACCACCAAATTCCCTTGTGCTGTTTCTTTGTAGTTAATTTCTCTCTCTGTCTGCAACCCCTGACAACTACTAGTCTGTCTTTGAACTTTGGTTCTTAAGTCATTTGTGGGATTGAGAAGCCTCTGGGACTGTCATAGAATGTATATTTTTAGGGCATGAATAGATCAGAAAAGACAATTCCTTCGTATGGATCCCAAATGATGTAACACTATGGCTATCACCTTTGTGCTTTTTGTTGCTTAAAATAAGTAAACAATTAGAAAACAAACTAAGAATAAATTTGGCAAAAGTAAATAAAAGTAGATGAAATGGTTAAAAAAAGTTAAGTTGTAAGGCAAATTGCATATCCCTTTCTTTGAAATATTCAGGTAGACAGAAGTGGACAGGTGCCCTGAATAAAGGAAGTAACTAGGATGATTACTGTCTCAAGGGCATCCTAGGCTCACAGAGCTGGATGAACTTTGGAAATGACCTAATGATCTATATAGGAGTCAGCAAACTGTAGCCCACCAGCCACAACTGGCAGACCACCTGTTTTTATATGCCCATAGAATAAAAATGATTTTTATATTTATAAAAGATTAGGGAAAATATAAATAAGAGTATTTCATGACACATGAAAGTTATGAGATTCAAATTTCACGGTCCACAAATAAAATTTATTGAAACTCAGTCATGCTCATTTGTTTCCCTAATGTCTATGTGCTTTCACACTATAATGGCAAAGTTGAGTAGCTGTGGCAGAGACAGTATATGGTGCTCATCACTTTGCACTACTTCTTGGAATGCTATAAATTGCAGTGAAAGTTAAAATTCAACTGCATTTCAAGCATCATACAGTGGCATTCCTCCCTCCCTCCTTCCCTTTCTTTCTTTTATTTTCTCTTTTCTTTCTTTCTCTTTCTCTTTCTTTCTTTCTTTTTCTTTTGACAGAGTCTTGCTGTGTTACCCAGGCTGCAGTGCAGTGGCATGATCTAGGCTCATTGAAACCTACACCTTCTGGGTTCAAGCAATTCTCCTGCCATAGCCTCCCGAGTAGCTGGGCTTACAGGTGCATGTCACCACGCCCAGCTAATTTTTGTACTTTTAGTAGAGACAGGGTTTCACCATACTGGCCAGGCTGGTCTTGAAGAACTCCTGACCTCGGGTGATCCGCCTGCCTCAGCTTCCCAAAATGTTGGGATTACAGGCACGAGCCACTGTGCCTGGCCTCTTTCTTTGTTTTTGTTTCTCTCCTCCCCCTTCCCCCTCCCTCCCCCTCCCCCTTCCTTTCTTCCTTCTTTCCTTCCTTCCTTCCTTCCTTCCTTCCTTCCTTCCTTCCTTCCTTCCTTCCTTCCTCTCTTCCCCCTTTTAAATTTATTTCTTATTAATTATTAACAGTAAATATCCATCAATTGATAACAAGAAAGAAAAAGTAGACTTTGAATATCAAGCTTTTAAGACACAGTGGAGTGTGGATTACTTTGCTATATAATAGAATTACTTGGCAAAACATTTTGCTTTCTATGCAATGACACTATCGTTATGCTAAAAGAATATAATAGATGTCAACATAACCAGACTGAACAATCATCATGACATTCTCAGCTTGCAGGAAGGCAATGATTAGAAAACTTTAAAATAGAATTTTTCATCAGAGCAGAATTTCTTCACAAGAATAAAAAATGAAAATGAGCTTGCAACCAAAGAAAGTTTCTGAGTGGCTTATTTGTTAGCCAAGCAAGAAAAGCTGTTTACTCATGGTGAGTTAACTAAATTGAGATTGATTACAACAGCCAAAGTAGTGTGTCCAGGGAAAACAAACTTGTTTGAAACCTTTAGCCTTCCAGTAAGAACAATTGCTCAGAGAGTTGAGGACATTGGAAGCGACATCAATAGTCAATTAAAAAAACAAAACAAAAAACCAGACAAATAATTTGGAGTGGTTTTTCTTGGTTCCTGATGAGCCCATGATATTACTGATACTGCTCAGTTGTTATTTATTCAAGGAGTCAATGCCAATTTGGAAGTGACTGAAGAATTAGCTTCTATAAATAGTCTGCATGGAGCAACTAGAGGTGAGAATATTTTCAAAGAATTTGAGAAAACACTAATTTAGTACAACCTGCGGTAGAATCTGCTAAGATATATCAAACCTGATGGCAGTAAAAATATGTGTGAAATTGTAAGAGATTTTCAAAGAGTTTGAGAAAATACTAATCCAGTACAATCTGAGACAGAATCTACTACGATATGTCACACTTGATGATAGTAAAAATATATATGAAGCTGCAAAATGCTTAGTTGGATAAATTTACAAAGCTTGAGAAAAGGTAAGGCATTTAAAATCTACAGTTATTTATTGTGTTATTTATTAGTGGGTTCTTTGCTGAAAATATTTTTATCTGGCATCTGTCATTGATCCAAGTTTCAATGGTGGACTCATTCACTCTCATAGACATAACCACAATCAGTTCCATGAATTTTTGTTAGAAAGAGAAGCTGAATATCATGACTTGCTATATACCACACAGTAATTCAGTGATTCAGCAGTGGTAACGTTTTATTGTGATTTTTTTTAGCTCAGGGCTGAAGTTGAAATTGTTTAAAATGAGAATGGTTCCTCAGTAAGGAACACTGAGTGGCTTTAGAAATTAGTTTTTGCTGCATACTTCATAGTGTTTCTTAATGAATTTCACCTAAAATTACAAGGCCAAGCAGTGCTCACATAAGAAATTTATACTGCAGTAAAGTCATTTCAACAACTAACATTACTTGAATGTCAACCTGCCCTATACACTTCCAGTGTTACTAAAAGATAAAACAAGAATTGAGATCTCCATGCAATTTTCCTTGCAAATTTGCAGTGGATATATTTTCTGAGTTCTAACTGCAGTCTCAGTAGCATCTTTTGGACTCAAAGCCAGGGCAAAGCAAATTTCCATATTTCAAAATCCATTTAACTGAACAATTGAAGGGCTTCCATCGAACCTTCAACTGGAAGCTATTAATTTGCAATGTAATGATATGCTAAAAATATCTAGGGAAACATGTAATAGAACCCTGCAAATGCCTTTCAAGTGATCAATATGCTCAATTAAAATCATATGCTCATGAACCAATATTAGTATTTAGCAAATCTTATCTGTGTAAAAAGACATTTTCAAAGATGAAATACTCATTCACCCATGGAATTGCAATTCTCAATGAGATACAATCTCAGTATAGATCAGCATTAACAAATGAACATTAGCAATCACCATTGATAATGGGCCAATCACATTTGAATCCCAATGCAGTGAAATGTTATTACCCCCAAAAGAATTCCAGTCATTATTAGACCTGTACTACAAAAAAATTATACTCAATTATTTTTATATTTTAAATTTTGTCAGTAAAAAATGCATGAAAATCTGTTTTCTTTCTTGTTTTATAAGTAGTTATATAACATTTTGCCTCTTGGTCTGCAAAGCCTGAAGTATCTACTATCTGTCTCCTTACAGAAACTTTTCCAATCTCTGATCTAGAACACTTGATTTCTTCTATGCTAGAAGACAGTCTGAGGTTTCAACTGGAAAAGCCCCAGGGACAGGGTGGATAATTTCTAAAGATCTTTGTATATTACAAATGGAACAAAGAAAGCTCTTACGGGTTGTCAGCTGGTATGTCAAACTGTCGTGAAAAAAATGGACTATGAACAAAAGTGGGTGCCTCTTTTTCCAACACAACTGTATTAGTTTTCTAGGGCTGCCATGACAAAATAACACAAACTGGGGACTTAAGAGAAACAAAAATGTGTTCTCCCACAGTGCCAGAAGCTAGAAGTCCAAAATCAAGGTGTCGGTAGGACCATGCTTCCTCTGAGGCCTCTAGAAAATAATCATTCCTTGCCTTTTTCTAGCTTCTGTTAGTTGCCGGCAATCCCTCAGTATTCCTGGGCTTGTAGCTGCATCACTGGAATCTACCTCCACTGTCTCAAAGCCTTCTTTCCTGTGTGTCTGTCTGTGTGTACATCTCCCCTTCTGATAATGACATCAGTCACATTGGATTTAGGGCCTACCTAAATCCAGGATGACCTTATCTTTATCTAATATACCTACAAGAAACTATGTTAAAATTATAAAATGAATCCTTTATTTGAAAAATGAATTATGACAGCGACAAGTTTCTTTTGATAAAATTTTATTTATTCATTTTAAAGCAGAAAATTATAAGGTAGGGGAGGTTCAGGAATTGCATCTCCAGAGATTTTAAGAAATAGGAAGAAGAATATGATGTCTATCTTCTATTTCCAAAAAAAGGCACATTCTGAGTTCCTGGGTGGACATGGTGGGGGACATATTCAACTCAATACCTTTTAGCAGTAAAAGGAGCAAGTGATTAAAATTGTGCTTAGCTAGAAAGCTTCAGGACGAATGGTAAACAGAATTATGCAATTCTCCCCAACCCCCACCAAAGATTCATACTGTAATCCCTGAAACCTGTGAATACGTAGACTTACATGGCAAAAAGGGACTTTACTGATGTGATTAAGAATCTCGAGATGAGAAGATTATCCTGGGTTATTTGAATATGCCCAGTGTAATCACAAGGGGCCTGATAAGAGGGAGGCAGGAGAGTCAAAAACAGAAGAATGAGATGAAACAATGGAAACAGAGGTTGGAATTATGGAAGCAGACATTGGAATGATGGAAGCGGAGGTTGGAATGATGGAAGCAGAAGTTGGAATGATAGAAACAGAGGTTGGAATGATGGAAGCAGAGGTTGGAATGATGGAAGCAGAGGTTGGAATGATGGAAGCAGACGTTGGAATGAGGGAAGCAGAGGTTGCAATGATGTGCTTTGAAGATGGAAAGAGAGGCATGAGCCAAAGAATGCCTGCAGCCTCTGGAAACTGGAAGAGACAAAACAAACAAACGAAAGACAGATTCTGTGCTGGGTTTTCCAGACGGAATGAAGCTCAGCTGACACCTTGATTTTAGTCCTCCAAGAGCCATTTCAGATTTCTGACCCCTAGAAATGTATCTGTGTTGTTTACAGCCACCAAATTCTGGTAATTTGTTGCAGCAGCATGAGAAAGCCAATACAAGGAGAGCTAGCTAAGTGGATTTCTTCACTGGGTGAGACCTGGCTGTGGATGAAGGAGGGAGCAGCAGGGGAGAAATGGGGAGGGACCAATGCAAACAGACCCTTGGAGAATGGGCAAAATGAGAAGTCAGAGCCGACTTCTGCACTTCTGCTGTCACGGGCATGATTTGAAAGGGCAGGCGAGTTCTGTTTGGTGCATAAAATTTTAAAGTTTTAGAAAAGAGGTGGTGATTTCTTAAATTAATGACAGAACGTGGCATTTACGTGCAGGTTTTCAGATTCAAAAGCCTCCCAAGTGATCTCATAATCATTGTTGCTTCCAGATGGTCCCCCGCAGATGCCCTCCTTCACTTTCCAAAACTGAAGAATGCCCAGCAAACATCTCAGAGTTTTGCATCCCAGGGTGTTAAAGGCTCCATGTTAAAGGCTCTGCTTTTGCTTGGGAGCTAAGAAATATTTGTAACCAAACAAACGTTTGATAGCTGGGGTCTTCCCTGAAAAAAATGATTTGCCCAAGACCATAGAAAAGTGTTGGAGAAGAAAAAAGAAATTGAGTATTACTACTTGCTATCAGGCTTGGATGAGAATCTCTAGGCTAAAAATAAACTATCTGCGGGTCAGCTCATTCTGTTATGACCCCAAACTTCTTAGGAAACAGTAATGCTAAAACTATTTCTCAAAGACATAGCAAATTAAAGGAAAGTCATGCCAAACAGGGGACAAAAGATCAGATGGCCAGAGAAGGACTTCAAAGCCATGTAAGAATTATAAAACAATCTTTTGTTTGAAAAAGTGAATTAGGAGAGCTACAAGGATTTTTTGACACTTGATTTTGTTTATTTATTTTAAAGCAGAAAATTACTTTATAAGGCAAGGGAGATTCAGGAATTGCATCTCCAGAAATTCCAAAAAATAAGAAGAACAAGATGTCTATCTTCTAGGCATGGGTATAGGAAGTCACTGCCCACCCACAGGTGAGTAGGCATGATCAGAGCATTTCAACTTTGGCTGCTAATAGTTTTGAAGTCCTTTTGTCTAGCTAGAGAGCTTTAAAAAAAAAAACAACACTGATGCCCAGGCCCCAAATCCTGATATTCTAATACAATTGGCTAAGAGACAGGACTAGATGGAGCCTGAAGTACCTTGAAAATGTAAAATTTCCTTGATTAACAGGAATTTATAATTAGGATCAAAGATTTAGTCGGCTGATTCTTTAACATATTTTATTTAGCAATCATTTATTGTGTACACACTGTGCAGCTCTGCTCTTAAAAAACTCAACTCTAAGTCGGGCACGGTGGCTTACTCCTGTAATCCAAGCACTTTGGGAGGCCAAGGCAGGTGGATCATGAGGTCAAGAGATTGAGACCATCCTGGCCAACATGGTAAAACCCCATCTCTATTAAAAATACAAAAATTAGCTGGGCATGGTGGCGGGTGCCTGTAGTCCCAGCTACTCAGGAGGCTGAGGCAGGAGAATCACTTGAACTCAGGAGGCGGAGGTTGCAGTGAGCCAAGATCGAGCCACTGCACTCCAGCCTGGTAACAGAGAGAGACTCCATCTCAAAACAAAACAAAACAAAACAAACAAACAAACAAAAAGGAAAAAACAAAAAACAAAAAAACATAAAACAAAACTCCACTCTAGTAAGGAAGTGGGCCTTTAAACAATAAGAATGCTCAATTCTCACACTTGTGTAACAGGTACCAGCAAAGGATTATGTTTAACTTAAAGAGGTAGTAGAGAGGGAGGAGAGGTTAAATTAATTCAGGGGTGTGGTGGGTAGATGTAAAGGTAAGATAAGAGAAGGCTCTGGTCCTAGCTGAGTTGGAAAGCTAACCAGAGTTTGCCAGGTTGTCAAGCAAAAAGAACATTTCCCGACTCAGGGAAACTGTGTGGAAAGTCACAGGCAGGCATGGCATGCTCAGAAGGTGATCAATAATATCACTGGAAGGTAACATTTAGGGGATGAAGCAGGGGAGAAACCTGCTGAGAATTGGCAGAAGTGGGGGATGGGAGGTGAAACTGCAGAGTAGGCTGGCCCTGGGGATCCTGGGGAACCTGTCAACCTTCAGGCCTTGGAAGGCACCTCCTGGAGCTGACGGACATGGAGTGGAGGGGTCTGAGAGCTGGGATATGATCAGATTTGCTTTTTTGCAGGATCCCTCTGGCAGGCCTGGGGAAGATAGGCCTAGGGGGAGTGGGACAAAAAGCAAGGAGATGAGTAAGGATGATGCAAGAGAAAGACAAACTGAAGTGCAAGATAGGAAAGGATAGATTTAAAAGAAATTGAGATGGCAGAATGAACAAGATCTGGCCAAGAAATGACAGATACAAAGGAGGCAGGGAGTCTCCATTGACTTCCAGGTTTTTAATTTAACGAGCCAGATGGCTTGTAACACCCATCAATCATAGAACATTGTACCACAATTTATTTTATAGAATCATAGAGTTATATAGGAGCAGATATCTTGAGGCTTAACTCTGTACCATATAAAGTGAACCATGCTTCTGCAAGTCACCCCAGCCTTTAAATGTATGGTTGTGGGGGCTGGAGTGTGGGGTGTGTGTAGGTGTGCAGAGTGGAATATGGGTTGAAGCAATGAACTTTTGCTCTGGATTCCATTAGCTAATGCAATTGCTGCCCTCAAATCATTCCATATGGTTAAACGGTCCGTGGGGTATTTCTAATGAGGCTTAAGATAGTGCAATTACCCTTGTTTTCTTCTGGTCAATATTTTTATATCCCTCCTGGACATGGATGGTGCTTTACTGCTGAGCCAAGGTTACAAATGGCTGCTCCTACCCAGAATTGTGGCTACTTCTTGCTCTGCTCAATCAGTCATCCTGCCCAAGTGGGGCAACAACTCTTCTTCTACTTGTCCATCAGTCCACAACAGAACCTTGCATTTACAGCCTCTTCTCCACTGGTGCCTGAATCAATCATTTGACTTGTGTTTCGGTCCATTGTCATGCCCTCTCTAATTACCCAATGCAAGAAGGAGGACCATAAAATGGGGTGGAAAGATGCAAAATTGGACTATACCCTAACACTGTCCCCATTTTCAGTCTAAGCCTGTTTCCCTTTACTCCCTCCTTCTTCCCTGGTGCCAGTCACTTCTCCATCTGTATATTGTCCTGGAGATGAAGGAGCAGTCCCTGGTCTCCACTTACTTAGAGGCTTAGCCCTGGAGACTTCCACAGGATCCAACCACTGTCCACATGAGGCTTCTCAGGGCCTTCCTGCAAATAAAACCCTGGTGCATCCCGAATTCACCAAGAGTATAAGTTTAGGCCTTCCCTCTTGCCCCTTACTTTAATTTTGCAGAGATTTCAGGCAAGATTGCTAGAATTTAAACATGTGCCTTCTGTCTAATATAGAAATTATTCTTTTTGAGGCCAGTTGAGATGGTTCATCCCTGTACCCCTAGCACTTTGGGAGGCTGTGGAGTGAGGATTGCTTGAGGCCAGAAGTTTGAGACCAGTTTGGGCAACACAGGGAGACCCCTGTCTCTACAAAAAATTTAAAAATTAGCCAGATACGGCAGTGCGCCTGCAGTCCCAGCTACTCGGGAGAGTGAAATGGGAAGATCACCTGAGCTTGGAAGTTCAAGGCTGTCATAGCACCACAGCACTCCAGCCTGGGCGACAGAGCGAGGAGGCCCTGTCTCTTAAAAAAGAATGAAAGAAATTATTCAGTTTTAATTGTCACATAGATCTGGAAAAACAGGTTATTCCAGTATGTCAAGGCAATGTAAGTCATTTCCAATTTACTTCTATGCTCAGACCCAAGGCGTGGGGTTTCTATTAGTTTCCTTGGATTGTTGTAACACATTACCACAAACTGGGTGGCTTAAAACAGCACACAGTTGTTCTTTCACAGTTCTGGAGGCCAGAGTCTGAAATCAAAGTGTCAGCAGGGTGAGTTCCTTCTGGAGGCTCTGAGGAAGAATTCGTTCCATGGCTGTCTTCTCAGTTCTTGTGGTTGCTAGCAACCCTGTCATTCCTTGGCTTGTGGCAACATAACTCCAATGTCAGCCTTCACCTTCACATGACCTTCCAGGTGTCCCTGTGTTACATTTCCCTTTTGTTTCCCTTAGAAGCACACCAGTCATCAGGTGTAGGACTCACCCATCCACATTTAGGATGATCTCATCTTAAAATCCTTGCCTTCATCACACCTGCAAGATCCTATTTCCAAAGAAAGTCACATGCACAGTTGCAGGAGATTATAACTTTGATCTATCTTTTTGAAGCCACTGTTCAGTTGATTAGAGGGCCCAGCATTATCTCTGCTTTGGTTGTTCCACCAAGGTGGCGACTTAGAAAAAATATTTATCTGATAATTGGGGCTGTTTGAAATAAACTGGGAAATGGCTCCCTTCTGAATTTAAGGTTGGGAAGATCATATTTAGTGTTCTGAAGAGTAGTTAGTATTAATGAAGGTATAGACACACACACACACACACACACACACACACACTCTTTCTAAAATAATACTATTGTAATTTTCTGCTTTAAATAAACCTCCCATTTTCTGAGGTGAATTTCCCTCTCAGTTTTCCACAAGCCACTCTATCCTAATACTTTTCCCCTAGAATTTGATAAATGATTTACCTTTTCAAATAGTGTCTCCTACATGTATTCCTCAAGGCACAGGTAGCCCTGGCATAGGAAATGCCTCTTCTCAGCATGTTTCTTCTCTGAATTTGACAGTGAAAGGATTTCTGATCATCTCCACCCTCTTGCCGGCTCCAGCCAGGGTCACGTGCTCTTCCTGCTCAGCCGTCAGCAGGAAATGGCTGCTGGGATGCTGGAGCTGTTTAGAGAGGTGTGGTTAGTTCTCATGCCCCCTGTCCCACAGGCTTTGCCATTTGGCAAACTTAGAACATTGCTTGTGAATATCAGTTTCCACTTAGTATCTGAGAAAGATTCCTACTCACATCATGCGTATCGATGGCTTGGAACCTCTTTAGAAAATAAGACTTTTGGAGATAAGATCTATTGCCCTTCTCAAGCACCTCCAGAGCAGAAACCAAACACTCACTCCTAGAAAAGAATGTAAAATAAGACTTTCCTTGGCCAAGACTCTCCTCATTTCCTTCTAAAGTTAACAGAGACAAGACACAAATCCCCACTGAGGAAACAAAGTCTTCTGGGAGAAAGAAGGAAGATGTGGAGGTCAGACAGAGACAGCTGGCAAAGATGCCAGCCCTGTTGCCAAGAACACCTGCCCTGCTTACCACAAGGGAGCAGAGGCCAACACGAAGATGACATTCCCAGTTCCTGTTCCTTTTCCCTAATGCTCCTACCTGCTTTGAGTTAGGTAATGCCGTTGTCTAGGAAAAAAAAATTGACTGAATCCCTCTGGAGAGTCCTTTGGCCTCAGTGGTGACACTTATAAGAAGTCCACTTTAGATACCTTCAGAATTGTTTGGGCAGCAGCTTGGGGTTGGCTTTGGGAAAAATTTAATCTGTGAGACTGAGTTAAAGAGAAAATGGAACTAGCTTCCCAGGAATAATGCAAGATATGGGACTTTGCAAAAAGGGTAAGACCTGAAAGGGAGATGGAACAATTTATATAAAGAGGTACAGTACCCCCTGCATTCATTGAACTGAAGCAGCTGCAAATGAGGCGTGTTTACCTCCTTAAATGAAGGTGGTGAGATGCTCCTTATCCTTATGCGAATGAAACAACAGCAGTAACCTAAATATGTATTTAACTTCCCAGAAAAGTAGCTAAAAAATTAGTGACAAATTGTTAAAAACTCCTTTTCCTGCCTGAGTTTGCCTAGAGGAAGGAAGTGCAATATCACAATATTATCTACTGCCTGCTGTCTTCTGGAAAATAGGCCCTCAATATGGAAAAGATAGTGAATTTGAACAGCCCAGGGATAATGGAATTTATCCATCCATCCACCCACCCACTCATGCATCCATCCACCCATCCATCTGTCCATCCATCCATCCACCCATCCGTCCATGCATCCATCCATTCATCCACACAGCCATCCATTCACCATTCTACAAACACATTGAATATCTATGATATGTTGGGCACTGTACGGGATGTAAGGATGAATAAGACATGGTGCTGAAATCACATGTCTTACACCCTCAGGATCCTGTGACACTGTAGTTTTCTCGATTAGATGATAAATCTACAAATCTTCCTTTAGCCACAGTAAACAGCTGACTACCAGAGAAAGATGTATCTGAAGTCAAAAAGTTACTGTTCAAATCCCAGCCCCATCACGAGTTGTGTGATTGTGGATAAATTAATTCAACTCTCTGGGCCATAGTTTCCTCATTTGTAAGTGAGAAATTATTCCAGCTCCAGGAAGCTACTATATGGAATAAATAAAATACATAAAACTTCTAGGTATAGTAATTCTCTTTTCTTATTTTTTTATGGGAAAATCTTTCCCTCTACCAGGAATGTGGCATTCGTCTTTAAAATAGTTGGTGTTTATAACTTTAGTTTGAGGCTCATAAAGAAAGGAATTTGATTGTATACCCCAAGTCAGGCTTACCTGGCAGGTCTCCTAGTTTTTTTCACAATAGCTCTCTTCCAGGATTCTTGGAATGTCCAAGTTTAAAGAGGTTTCAAAGCTCTCAATCAGCCTCCTGCTTCATGCCAAGTCAACTTGGATTTCTCTTCTTAACGGTGCTGAATCTCCTTGTGTATTTTGGTTTTAGTGCATGCTAGTGCATTGAGGACTGCCAAAGGGGCCATCATTGCTCTTACTCATGCTTAAATATTTGCTCACTCAGCCTACAGACTCAGACTCAGTGACACATGCCAGGGAGCCACACACATTTCTCAAGTATGTGAGTCAAAGGCTAGTATTTATTTATTGTTGGGTCAGACACAAACTATTTATAAACTTAATTTAGTTTTGTGGGTTTTTTTTTAAATCCTAAAGTCTCTTCAACCAAAACTCTAGAATCAGAAAACATTTAATTCTAAATTATCCTGTCGTTTTGTTTTGTTTTGTTTTTTAAAGAAACAGGGTCTTGCTCTGTTACCCAGGCTGGAGTGCAGTGGAATGATCATAGCTCACTGCAGCCTTGAACTCCTGGGCTCCAGTGATCCTCCCACTTCAGCCTCCCAAGTAGCTGGGACTACCACCACCACACCTGGTTAATTTTACTTTTATTTTTGTATAAATGGGGTCTCGCTATATTGCCTAGTGTGGTCTCACACTCCTGGCCTCAAGCAATCCTCTGAAAGTGCTGGGATTACAGGTGTGAGTCACTGTGCCCAGCTTAAATGATCTTCATTATTCAAAAATGCATTTATGGATCTTATGAAAAATAAGATGAATATTGGTAAATGTCGTTTCAGAAAAAATGGGAAATATCAAGAGAAGAAGAAATTCTACAATGTGTTGATAATTTCACAGAGATTACATTGGGCAAATTGTAGATCCTTTAAATATCTGGCTCCACCAATCCTTCCTGCAAACTGCTGGTGCCCTTTATTAGCTCTGTAATCATGGGCAAAACTCCTTCAGTGTTTTATTTTTCCCATTTGTAACATGGGGACAATAATACCTACATTCAGAATGGTTGTAAGATCACAGATAATGCCTATAAAAGATGTAGCAGAAAGCCTGGCACATGACACTCAATAAACACTATATTACAGCCATACCTTATTTTATTGCACTTCGCTTTATTGCACTTTGCAGATTTTGTGTGTCTTTACAAATTGAAGGTTTCTGGCAACACTGCATTGAGCCAAGTCCATCAGCAACATTTTTTTCCAACAGCATGTGTTCACTGTGTTGCGTTTTGGTAATTCTCACAATATTTCTAACTCTTTCATTATTATTGTATCTGTTATGGTGATATATATTGTATCTGATTGGTGATATAGATGTTACTGATGTAATTGTTCTGGGGCTCCATGAACCATGCCCATATAGGACAGCAAAGTTAATCAATAACTGTTGTGTATGTTCTGACTGCTCCACTGACCAACTGTTCCGTCTCTCCCCAACTCGTTGGGCCTCCCTATTCCCTGAGACACAAGAATATTGAAATGAAGTCAAAATAGTCTCTAAGTATTCAAGTGAAAGGGAGAGTTTGCATGTTTCTCTCTTTAAATCAAAAGCTAGAAATGTTAAGCTGAGTGAGGAAGGCACAACAAAAGCCAAGGTAAGCTGAAAGCTAGGACTCTTGAACCACAGCTGGCCAAGTTGTCAATGCAAAGGAAACATTTTTTAAAATATTGAAAGTGTTACTCAAATGAGCACATGAATAATAAAGTTAAACAGCATTATTGCTGATATAGAAAGAGTTTGATTGGTATAGCTGGAAGACTAAATGAGCCACAGCATTTAATTAAGCTAAAGGCTAATCCAGAGTAAGGGCCTTACTCTTTTCAATTCTGTGAAGGCTGAGAGAAGTGAGAAAGCTGCAGAAGAAAAGTTTGAAGCTAGCAGAGGTTGGTTCATGAGGTTTAGGAAATAAGTCATCTTCATAACATAAAAGTGCAAGGTAAAGTCCTGATGTAGAAGCTACAGCAAGTTACCTAAAAGATCTATCTACGATAATTGATGCAGGTGGCTTCCCTAAACAATGGCTTTTTGGTGTAGACAAAACAGCCTTCTATGGGAAGAAGATGCCATCCAAGACTTTCATCACTAGAGAGGAAAAGTTAACACTGGCTCCAAAGGACAAGCTGACTCTCGTTAGAGGTTAATGCAGCTGGTGATTTTAAGTGGAAAGCAATGCTCATTTACCATTCTAAAAATCCTAGGGTCCTTCAGAATTATGCTAAGTCTACTTTCCCTGTGTTCTATAAATGGAACGGTAAAGCTTGGTTGACAGCACATCTGTTTGCAGCATGATTTACTGAATATTTTAAACCCACTGTTGAGATCTACTGCTCAGAAAAAAAAGATTCCTTTCAAAATATTACCACTCATTGACAATGTACCTGGCCCCTTAAGAACGCTAATGGAGATGTACAAGGAGATTAATGTTATTTTCCTGCCTGAACATAACATTTATTCTGCAGCCCATAGATAAATAAGTAATTTCAACTTCCACGTCTTATTGTTTAAGAAACACATTTTGTAAGCCTATAGCTGCTACAGTGATCCCTCTGATGGATTTGGGCAAAGTGAATAAAAACTTTCTGGAAAGGATTCACTACTCTAGATGCCAATTAGAACATCTCTGATTCATGGGTCAAAGTATCAACTTTAACAGAAATTTGGAAGTTGATTTCAACCCTCATGAATGACTTGGTGGGATTCCAGTGGAGGAATTAACTGCAAATGTGGTGAAAGTAGCAAGAGAATTAGAGTTAGAACTGGAGGCTGAAGATTGACTGAATTGCCACAATCTCTTGATCAATGGATGAGGAGTTTGATAAGCAAAGAAAGTAGTTTCTTTAGTGAGAACTTAGCCCTGGTGATGATGCTGTCAACATTGTTGAAATGACAACAAAGGATTTAGAACATTACATCAACTTAGTTGATAAAAGCAGCAGCAGGGTTTGAGAGAATTGACTCCAGTTTTGAAAGACGTTCTGTTGCTATCAAACAGCATCTCATGCTACACAAAAGTCTTTTGTGAAAGGAATAGTCAATTGATGCAGCAAACTTCATTGCTGTCTTATTTTAAGAAATTACCACAGCCACCCCAACCTTCAGCAACCATCGTGCTGATCAGTCAGCAGCCATTGACATGGAGGCCAGATCCTCTACCTGCAAAAGGATTAGGACTTGCTTAGGGCTGAGATGATTGTTAACAGGTTTTAGCAACAAAGTATTTTAAATTAAGGTAAGCACATTTTTAGATATAATGGTATTGCACACTTAATACTGTATAGCATAATGTAAATATAACTTTTATATTGACTGGAACACAAAAAATTTATGTGACTCACTTTATTGCAATATTCTCTTTATTGCAGTGGTTTGGAACCAAACTTGCAATATTTCCAAAGTACGACTGTATTATTATTTATTTTCCAAACTGATTTCTCTCTGCCTTTATGTGTTGCTGTGTCTCAAAGGTGAAGGCTTTTATAGGTCAAAATGTCATTCATATGCGGTATAAACTATCCAAAAATGCAATATTTTTCTTCTGTCCTTGGGAAAAGCAAACCTTATCTCTTTTTTTTAACCCTTCTCTTTATTAAACATATAAAAAAAGACTACTTATAAGTAACTGATCAAATGAGTTGCTAAATTTAGTGCTGGAGATTATTGAGAACTGGAATCCATATTGTGGTTCGGCACACAAAGAGGTACTGAGCATTTCCTCAACTTCATGCACTGAAGTTATATTTATTGCACACCTTCGGTGTCAGGTGCTGTTAGGCTTCAGTATGCAGTGATGAACCAAACATACCTGGTCCATGTTTATGATGCTTAAAGCCTTAAACAAACACAAAAGTTACACCTATAATTATAAATGGTGTTAAGTGCCATGAAATAAAAGACAAGGATCCATGGAGAGAATGACATGCAGGACAAAATTTTAGATTGGGCGATTGGTCAAAGCAGGTGTCTGTGGGGAAGAGGCACTTAAACTTTGGCCATTGATATGCTAGGAGCTAGCCGAGCAAAGAGTGGGTACAAAGTACACTGTAAGAAGGTTGGTAAGAATGGATCTAGTTTAAGGAACCAGGAGAAGAGTGTGGACACAATCACTGAAATAAGGGGAGCATGAGGAAAGATGGCATTAGAATGGGTACCAGAACAGGAACCGGAGGGCCTTGTCAAGTTACAGATTCTATACGTTATTATAAAGGGTACAGTGGGGACCTTAGGAATGTTTTAAGCCGGAGAATAATCTCATTAGATTCAGGATTGTTAGATGACATTCTATCTGCTGCGTAAATTAGGTATTGGGGCTGGGGTGGGAAGGATGAGGGGGGCACAGAGGTTAAGAAAGAAAGCAGGAAGACCAGCTGGAGGGTGGTGAGAGATCAGGTAACTTGGCTTCGGTGATGGTGGTGGAAAGAAACAGGCAGAGCTGAAAGTACTTGGTGATTGATAGATCGTAGGAGAGATTGATGAGGAAGGGATGGAGAATGACTTTCAGGTTTTGTACTTGAGCAGCTGGGAGGGGCAGGTCATCGTAAGGGTGGTCTTAAGTTGGTTGTGGATTTCAACTGCTGTTATTTCTGGTATTAATTAATATATTTAGAGAATTTTGGTTACAATTTTGTTCTGTTTCTATCCAATTGCTTAGTTGTTACCATCTAAATTGGTCAGAAGATTGTCTCTAATTCTTTGCTGAGATCAAGATCTTTTCACAGTGGAATATGAAACTGTGGGTTATGTACACCATCTTTTGCTCTGTCTTTAGTTGCAATCACAAATCTTTTTCTTTTTTTTCTTGTAGAGACAAGGTCTTGCTACGTGGCCCAGTCTGGTCTCAAACTCCTGACCACAAGTGCACAAACCTTTAATCGCCATGCTTTAGAAGAATCTCCCACTCCAAAGAAATTGGTTTTCACACTGTTTACTGAACATTTTCCCCTCTTTTTCTTCACATTTGCTCTTGTCTGAAATGCCCTTCCCCTTCCTGCCTACCTATTAGAAGTCTGACCATCCTTTAAGATTCAGCTCATGTCTACTGCTTATGAGAAGGTTTTACTGACCACCAGCTCACTGGGCTTCTGATATATCATAGTTGCTTTGCAATCTTAGTTTTCTTTGTATGAGTGTAAGATTACCCCCAAAAGATTCCAATTTCCTTGAAGACCCCAAGATGGGGTCTTTATTGGCCCTACAGAAGCTTTCAGGAGATCTATCACATAGTCAAAGCTCAAATAATGTTTCTTCGTCAGTGGTTAAAGTCATGTCAAGTCAGGTAGGAGGGGAGGCTACTGGAGGAGTTATTCTGGGTCGGACAGGACCTAAAACAGGCCTCATCACACTAGAAGTTGAAGGCATTCAACTACCTGGCTACATATAAATAATATTAAATTTCTAACGTATTCTACACATAAGACAAAATAACTGGGTTTATGGCCTCTGTTCTTGCCTATCTACCAACGATTGGAGACTGAACTGAAAGAGAAAGCAACTTTTAGAGCTTTGTGATATTTCCATACTATTTGTTACTACACTTTCTAGAGCCATGCTGTCCATTTTTGTTTTTCATTCTCGGGAACACATTTATCAAGACAGCTCCTGGGCATGAGTCCAAAAAACAGTTTCAAGAATTCAGGGAATTAAATAGCACCAACCAAATTTTCAGTTGAAACAATAGTTATTAAGTAGAGCTTATTTAATTCCAGGCTATCATCTGGATCAAGGAAAATTAACTCTTGCCTTTTTGAAGTCTCACTATTTGTGGAGCTGGGACACCAAAGTCATGTCTGGTTAAATTTTTGATAGCCTAATCCTCCACCCAAGGTGTGCCAAATTATGACACATGTATCTTTAAGCCACATCTAAAGTAACCTTCCTTTGAGAATTTGGGGAATTTTCAAAATACTCTAGAGGCCACTTACAGTATCATAAAACCAGCACATATAATATTTTGGTTTAGGAGATTGAAGTAAAAATATGAAAGATAAAGTCAATGCAAACACAATGTAATTTTTACATTGCATTTAATTGTCCTCTTTCCAGAAAGCAATTCATTGAGAATCCCCTAAATTGGATTACTCTCCTTTTTTGTCTGGAGGTGGGGTCTCAATATCTAGCACAGTTGTTCTTAACTGCAGCCTAGATCAGAATTACTTGCAGAACTGGTTCCCAGGCAGCAGAGTGATCGTAATGTGCAGCCAGGGTTCAAGACCAAGGCAGCTAACCTAAATAAGGCAGCTGTAATGAGTATGCTTCTATCTAAACCCAGTGAAACAGGAATCCTTTTGGCAGCCTTCATTATAACAGCTGCGGCCGAGAAACAACACAAATACCTACACACAGTGGTATGGATAACTAAATTGGGGAATACTCATACAAAAGAATAGGATACAGAAATGAAAATTGCTAAGTTACTATTGTATCAAACAGCATGGATACAACCCAGTAATGTTGAGTGAAAGAAGTAAGATATAAAAGAACACACACTGTTTCATTCCAATTGTATTAACTTCAAACACAGGCAAATCTAATCTATGGTGTTAGAAGTCAGGGTATTGGTTAAGTTTGGGGAGGGAGATGGAGGTAGTAATTGAGAGTGATCACAAGGGAAAGATTCCATGGTGCTGGTAATAGTCTATTTTTTAAGCTTTGTGGAAGTTAGAGACCAAAGGTTATACAAAATAAAATACGTTTTCATTTTATCATTTCAGTATGTTCTAAAATCTGTATGCTGAAATGATTAAAGAGGTTGAAATATTTTGGAGGAAGGGGTTTAGTTAAAAAATAGTAAGAAGATTTTACAGTGACATTTATCATTGTGGGTCTTGATTTTCTACTAGTTCTTGGTCTTTAATACAATATGATCTTTGAGATAGACCTACTTAAGACAATATTTTTCAAGTTAATTCCAGCAAATGGGGTCTAAGATAAATCTACTCATTTAATTCTGCTCCAAAGGAAATAGCCTATGATATAAAGCCATTTATATAATTTTCAATAACTATAATGTCTTATGAATTCATATTGTAATGTAGACCTGAAGAGCATTAACACTGGGCTATTTTAAACCCTCTTAATACCTTGAGAGTACCTAATAAATTTGTGAATTGAAATGTTATTGAAGATGATAATATCCTGGACTAAATTATTTAATTCATTTATGAGTGTTATTATTTTATGATTATAACAGTAATAGGTTTCTTGCAAAAAAAAGTTGAAAAATAATTTAAAAATTAAAAATGCTTATAATTCAACCACTTAGAGGTATGCACTTTTTTTTTTTTTTTTTTGAGACGGAGTCTCGCTCTGTTGCCCAGGCTGGAGTGTAGTGGTGGGATCTTGGCTCACTGCAAGCTCCGCCTCCTGGGTTCACGCCATTCTCCTGCCTCAGCCTCCCGAGTAGCTGGGACTACAGGTGCCCACCACCTCGCCCGGCTAGTTTTTTTTGTATTTTTTTTTTAGTAGAGAAGGGGTTTCACCGCGTTAGCTAGGATGGTCTCAATCTCCTGACCTCGTGATCGGCCCGTCTCAGCCTCCCAAAGGGCTGGGATTATAGGCTTGAGCCACTGCGCCCGGCCGAGGTATGCACTTTTATAACACTGTGGTATAATTCTCTGGGAAAAAGAAAGGATGTGTATATGCATGCATTTAAACAAAATTAGCTACACAGCTTTGAGTCCCACTTTTTCCATTTAGTAATATAGTATAAGCATTTTCCTGAGTCATAACTGTTCTTCAGAGGTATGAATCTTAGATGTTAATTTATTTAAACTCTATTGTTGGACTTTTAGGTTATTTCCATTTTCTTGCTTCCATTAGATGCTAAGAATGGAATGAGCATTGTTTGGTGGAGAAAACAGGCTGAAGACAGGCAGGGAATGTGCGGGGAAGGATCTTGCATGGCCAAGCTTTGCAATGGCTTATACCTTGTTGTCAGCATTTGCACTCTTCTCTGGCTCCTCTTTGTCTTCTTTTTTTCCTCACATGCTTTCCATACATACCCATACCTCTTCCTTTTACCCCTCCTCCTCCCTCCTCTTCCTCTTTCTCCTTCTTCTCCATTCCAGCCACATTGACTTCCTTGCTATCAATACACCAGGTCCTTTTCTGCCCTCAGGAATTTTTGGCTCCTTCTGCCTGAATTACTTTTCTCTCCTGTCACAAGTGCCTCCTTCATGCCTTTACTTCCTTGAGGGGCTAAATAATTGTCCCCAGGTCAGGTACCTAGAGGGTGAATCCAGGTCTTCTGACTTTGTTTCTTTAATTAGGAGATAGCCCAGAGCTGGGATAGCCTGGTGAGAGTAGCGAGTGGGCCTGTGGGCTGGTCCTCTGTCCAGCTCTTATTTGTCATCTCATGGTTGCTGATTCATCTCTGTATTTAAGACATTCTTCCAGTATCTCCGTCTAGAAGAGATAATACACAGAACTGTACAGGTAATATTCAGTGTCAGGCACTGTGCACAGCTTTTCATGCATCATCTCAGTAAACCCTCACGCTGACCTCTCACATGGGAGTTCTTATTCTAGTTCCCAGGTAAGGAAACTGAGACCTTAGGGAAGTGAAGTGACTTCCTCAAGGTCACATAGCTGTGGCAGATAGTGACTATCACCATAGACTCCTGTTCTAAGTCCTCTGTATCACAATTAGCTCTCTCACAATGAGTGATGCTTAGATAACCATTTGGGAAAAGTAGTAACAAGATATACTTAAGATTTCTAGTTCTCAACCAGGCCCTTTTCTCTGGGCGATTTTGAGATTGTTATCTAACAATTTTGGTGTTTCTCTTTCTGAAAAATAGATGACAAATTTATGCACCTTATCTTTGATAGGTTGCTGGGAGGACCAGATCACTGACAGATTAAAGTTACCAAGTTCAAGTGACGAGCTTGAATCCTTCTGCAGTCACACATTTAGCTGAGCAGAGGCGAGAGGTGGGATTTCAGATGGGTTTGATACTCTCCATCAACTCCCTTCCCCAGATCTGGCCATTTGTTCTCATTTCATTCCTAATTCTTTCTCTTTGTTCTTTTTAAACCATATTTCCCATATGTCCTCTCATTCCCTGTAATTTCTCCTCATGTCTAGCAATTGTCATTTCCCATATGTCCACATAAAATCTACAATCTAAGAAGAAAAAAAATCAGAAAACAAAACCAGAGAAGTAGACTCAACATTAAAATGTAATTTAGAGTTAACACTTCCTCTCAAAATATAGCAATAGGGACTGGATTTATATTCCTGCTGGAAATAACTAAGAAAGTAGACAAAGTATATGAAACAATTGTTCTCAAGACATAAGTCATCAGTCAATGAAGGACAATGATCTCTGAGAGATGGGAAATAAATGAAGAGAGCCATAAAATCGCCCTAACTTACTGACTGAACAAAGTTTTCAGTCCATGTTACAGAGAGGAGGAAATGAGGCCGAGTTGAGGAGTTTCCCTAAATTGTGGGGATGGAGTCAGTAGTCCATGGAGGCTGCTATATTTAATATCTAATGTGTATTAGGAAACTAGCTGAGACCAAGGGAAGAAACACCAAAAAGGATTAGAGAGAACAATACCCAGGATCACACGGGGCCAGGAATAATCCCTGTTCTCAATAGCTGGTGTGGAAGACCTCATAATTCACATGCCATTTGGTAGAATACTAAGGAGAATTTTGCCACAGCAGTGAAGAAAAATTATCCCTTCACTAACTACTGCTCTGGTCTTGCCTAAAAAGGCTTAAAAACAATCCTGAGAAGTTAAAACTATTTCCAAGGAATTTAACTGTATCCCTAAACAAAGTTCAAGAATATTTATGAGAATACAAAAATATCCAGCACTGTCTAAGGTAAAACTCACAATGCTTGGCATCCAATCAGAAATTACCAGGCATGCAAACAAACAGGAAAATACAACATATAATAAGGGGGAAAATCAGACAAAACTGACCCAGGAATTATACAGATAATAGAATTAGTAAAATTAGTAGAGAACATTAAAATGGTTATTTTAACCATATTTCATATGTTCAAGAAGTTAAGAGTGCAGATTGAGCATGTTGAGTAAAGACATGCAAGTTAAGAAATCCAAAATAAACTTCTAGAGATGAAAACTATAATGACGAAAATGAAAAATCTAGTCTAAGATTACTAGGTAGGATCAATGAGAGATGAGACATTTCAGAATAAAAGATTAGAGAACTTGAAGATGTAGCAATGGAAACCTTCTAAAATAAAACATATAGAGAAAAGAATACTTGAAGTGTAATTGGATCCCCAAGGGATGAGACAGGTAGAAAAAAAATAGTTAAATAAATAATGGACAAGAATGTTTAAAGTTGATGAAAATTATAAATGTATAGATTTAATAAGCCCAGTGAACTGCAAACACAGGAAAACATGAGGAAAGCTATGCTAAGTCACTTCATAATCATATTGCTTAAATTTAAAAATAAAAAGGAAATCTTAAAAGAATCCGGGGAAAAATATACAAATAAAAGCAGATTTCTCAACAGAACTGATACAATCAAGAATACAATGGAGAAACATCTTTCAAGTATATTAAAAAAATTTTTTTGCGACTCTGGATTAGGCAGATTTCCTAGTTACAACACCAAAAGCATGATTCATTACAAAAAAAATTGGACCTTCTCAAACTAAGAACTTTTACTTTTTGAAAGACTTTTAAAAGTATTAGATGATAACACACAGGCTGGTAGAAAATATTTGCAAATGACATATGTGACAAGGGGCTTGTATCCAGAATATAACTCTCAAAACTCAATATTGTGAAGATAATCCAATTAAAAATGGCAAAAGATTTGAACAAACACATTACCAAAGAAGATACATGAATGGCAAATAAGTGCATAAAAAGCTGCTCAACAAGGCCTTAGGGGGAATGCAAATAAAAACTACAATGAGATAACAATACACATCTATTAGAATGTTTAAAAGACTGACCTACTAAATGATGTGGTAACTGGAACTCTCATGCACTGTTAATGGGATTGTAAAAATGCAACTACTATGGAAAACAGATTTTGTTTAAAAAAAAATTTATGCATGCACCCAGTATGTGACCCAATCTACTCCCAGGTATTGTCACTAAAAAAATCAAAGCAGGCTGGGTGTGGTGGCTCATGCCTATAATCCTAGCACTTTGGGAGGCCGAGGCGGGTGGATTGTCTGACTTCAGTAGTTCCAGACCAGCCTGGGCAACACGGTAAAAGCCGTCTCTACCAAAATACAAAAAATTAGCCAGGCATGGCAGTGTGCACCTGTAGTCTCAGCTACTCGGGAGGCTAAGGCAGGAGAACTGCTTGAACCTGGGAGGCAGAGGTTGCAGTGAGCCAAGATGACACCACTGCACTCTAGCCTAGGCAACAGAGCAAGACTCCATCTCCAAAAAAAAAAAAAAAAAAAAAAAAAGATCAAAGCATTTGTCCATACGAAGAATTTTACAGGAATGTCTATAGAAGCTTAATTTATACTAGGCAAAATGTGGGAACCATCCCAATGTGCATTCATATGTTAATAAATAAGCAAAACAGTGATGAATTATGGATACATACAACAAGGTGGCTAACATTCAAAATAATTATTCTGAGTGAAAGAAGCCGGATTCCCCAAAAGAGAGAATGGTATTCTAGAAAATGTGAGATAACCTACAGTGACAGGAAACAGACCAGTGATTGCCTAGGGCTGGGCTTTGGGAGGTGTAGGACGGAGGCATAACAAAGGACATTTTTAGAGATGAAAGATATGTCCTTTACCTTGATATGGTGATGTTGACCTGGGTATATGCACATGTCAGAACTTATCAAATTGTGTACTTTAAATATATATAGCATCTTAGTCCATTTTATGCTGCTACAACAGAATTCCACAAACTGGGTGACTGATAATAAACAGAAAGTTATTTGGCTCATGGTTCTGGAGGCTGGGAAGTCCAAGAGCATCCAAAAATGTTAAAGAAGTCCAAAGGCATCGAGTGAGCATTTTTGTGCTGCATCATCCCACTGAGAAAGGCAGAAGGGCAAAGAGCACACAAGAGAGCAAGAGGGGACCAAACTCACTTTTATAAAAGCTCACTCACCAGGTAACAAATCTACTCCTGGGTTAACAACATTAATCCATTCATGAGGGCAGATTGCTCATGACCAATTGCCTCTTATTAGGCCCCAGCTCCCAACACTGTTGCAGTGGAGATTAAGTTTCCCACACATGAGCTTTGGGGGACACATTCAAACCATAGCAAGCAGCTTATTGCATGTCAGTTATACCTCAATGAAGCTATGTGTGTGTGTTTTAGAGTACAGGATTAGATATCCTGCCTGTCAACCTCCAGAACTACTGTGGCATTGTTCGGTTTTCAAAACTGATCCTCAGGCATCCACTGATTTTCTGAATCCCCAGTATTAATCCCATAAATTATACCTTTTCTTAAAAAATACATGCAATTGGGAGAAAGGGAAACACTCTGGCAGTTATGATACATAGCAATTAGAGAAATGTGTCATAGTTCTTGGAACTGTGGGATAGAGGCGTAATGTGTGTTTGCTTTAGGCAACTCTGGGCTGGCTGAGTCCCTTGTGCCCTTAACCTTGTCCATTCATTATTTATTTCCCAGTTATCCTCTGCCTCTTCCTGCTATATAATGAGCAAAACTTGGTCTGGTTTGATCACGTCTGCATTTACAATAGAACAATAAACACCACATAGGAGGTGCTCATCACATCTTCCTTAAACAAATGATTGAGATTTATTGCTCCTATATAGAGTGTATATCCAGATATTTGATAATGCTATTGGTAAAAGTTCCCCCAAGCCATCATAATTTCACTGATTTCAAGACTCTCTCATTTTTAAACCATTTGTAGATTTTGTTAAAACAACCACAAGCTACCTAGCCCTAAAACTTTACTTTCTGTATCAGACAATGCCCCTATTTGTCCTTCATTCACACTCTTATGTAACCGAATGAGGAAGAGTCTTATAATATATTTCTTGTTTAGAAAAGCCAAATTCTTAATTTTTTCACAGTCAGGCAATGAAATCTGACCTGTGAAACTCTGCAGTGACGTAGCAACAGAGATAGAGGATTGACTCAGGTTAACCTCTCTGGGCTGATCCATGTAAGCTGCTTGGAGCAGGAGTGCAGTTAAATGAAAATGGATTCACGAATATGCCTACTGCTTGCTCAAATAACAAAAATTAAACACTTAAACAATAAGTCATTTTCCCAGAGAGTAGTTTTGCAAGAGAGATTGAGTGGTGGAAAACTGATGAATTCTTCACTAGAGCCTTTTCCTGGAGAGACACAGCTCACCATCTTGGGGGTGTGGAACAGAAATATGAAACCTGGGCACTTGTTGAAAGGGAGGGTTGTCTTAGTAACAACATTCTCTAAATTGTGCCTTAAGCATTGACATGGTAATCAAAGCCAGTCATTTAGTACTTATTATAAGTGGCTCAGAAGCTGACAATTTTTACATGCTTTGGCAACAATTTATGATATTTAATCATGTTCACTTTGTTCATGTTTACTTTGAACATGAACACTGCCTTGGTAGTCATTTATTCCCCCTGAAAAATGGGTCCCATGTATTCCAGTGGACTTTCAAATTTAGCCTTCCTGAGGTGGGGAGTGGGCAAAAGGGCATTCCTTGACATCCATCTTTTATTTTATTGAATACTCAGGGACCTATCCTGTAAAAAGATTCAGACTTTTCTCAGTCTGTGTTCAGTTTGAATTGAAGGCCCACTGTCTGCAGTCGATTCAACTTAACAAATTTGTTGTTATCTTCTGGGCATTGTGAGACATATAACTGAATAAAAATAGCTTCCCTAAGGTCATTTGTAATGGGTACAGTAGATTGACCCTCAAAATCAGTCTGCCTCATTTATTGGAAGGTCATGAAACCCTTTAGTGGGTCAAGATCAGAGTGATTTAAAATAAAATAGAAACCATTTCCCAATGTGTACCTATATAAAAACATCAGTTTGTGCACCTTAAATATATATTAATAGAATTCCTCTTTATCAATTATATTTCAATAGGTTGAAATTTTTAAAAAATGAAATAGAACCATAAAGAAAGTATCAGAACACATTGCACTTAGTAAAGGTAAGTAATGTCTTATAAAAATTTTATTTCATGTACTCATATATGTGTGCTTCTACTGGGTGTGATAAAATATGCATTTCCTATAGTGGCATGGGGTCAAAATATTTGAAAGAAACTGTTACCCCGTGCCTTTCTGAGTTGCCTGACTCCCTTGTACCTGGAGTTCTGGACAGGACTTAAGTTCAGCCAATCTAATGTACAGTACTTGCATGAGATTTGGAAAGTGTGATGGTTAATTTTATGTGCCCAGATATTTGATCGATCATTATTCTGAGGCTGGGAGCAGTGGCTCACCCCAGTAATCCCAGCACTTTGGGAGGACAAGGTGGGTGGATTGCTTGAGCTTAGGAGTTCAAGATCAGCCTGGGCAACATGGCAAAACCCTGTCTCTACCAAAAACACAAAAATTTAGCTGGGTGTCGTGGCATGCACCTGTGGTCTCAGCTACCCAGGAGGCTGAGGTGGGAGGATTACCTGGGCCAGGCAGGCAGAGGTTGCAGTAAGTCAAAATCTCACCACTGTGCTCCAGCCTGGGTGACAGTGAGATCCCATCTCAACAAGCAAACAGCAACGAAAAAAACTCCATCATTCTGAGTGCTCCTGTGAGGGTGTTTTTGGATGAGATTAACATTTTTATCAGTAGACAATAAAGCAGACTGCGCTCCCTAATGTGGATGGGCTCATGCAGTCAGCTGAAGCCTGAATAGAACAAAATGGCTGATCCTTTCATGAGTAACAGGAAATTCCTACTGCATGACTTCTTTCAAACGAGGACCTCAATTTTTTTCTGTCTTTGGACTCAAACTGAAACATTGGCTCTGACTAATGAAAGGTGTATCTCTTGGTTATATTGCTGTTTCTGGCAAGCATAATGTGGTAGGCAGAATTCTGAAAATAGCCCCCAAGTTTCCATACCCTAATCCCAGAACATATGATTATGAAGAGACACTACTGCTGTGATCATATTGTTATCTGGCATAGTTGATTTAAAATAGAGAGATGATCTGGGCAGATCTAATCTCATCACATGAACCCATTTTAAAGGAAGGAATTTTCTCTGACTGAAGGCAGTAAAGAAAGTCAGAGAGATTAGTGTTGGGGGGCTGGGGAATCCCATATGAGGGATCTTGCTGCCAGCTGTGGTGCTGTGAGAGGATCTGTGGAAAAGCCCATGCAAGGGAGTGGCCTGTAGAAAGACCTTAGTCCTACAATAGCAAGGAACTGAATTCTGCCAAACTTGAATGAGCTTGGAAGTAGATTCTTCCACAGAGCCTACAGATAAGAACCCAGCCTGCTGCACCTTGACTCTCTGCTTAGCGCAGAGAACCCAACCAAGCCCACCTGGACTTTTGACCTGTAGAAGTGAGACAATACATGGGTATTGTTTTAAGTCATTAAAGTTTGTGGTAATTTATTACACAGCAATGGAAAACAAGGCACATGGTCACAGAGGTGTGTTTTTCTGCAGCAGCATTAGCAGAGATTCTAGGGGCCAGTCATTGGTATCAAGAGGCAGGTGTAGGGCACCTGTCTGCGCTCATGCAGAGCTAGCAGTTATAGCGGCTCTGAAGCCAACAGCTCCAGTGGCCACCATCTTGTTTGTAGCCCTCCCATTGTGGAAGAGATCCAGGTTACAATGGCAGGACAATTTTGAGTGGGGTTGTTCTGGGATTCCAGTGGGGACAATTCTGAGTGGGATTGTTCTGGGATTCCAGGGGGCACAGCCTAGAGCCCATTTATTCAGTCCTTTGAAAGATGTTATCAGCATCTAATTCCTCATATTAAATCACTTGCTGCTTAAATATAAAGTGATTTCTGTTATATACTGCTGAACCTTGGCTATTACATCTCTAATTCTTTCCTACTTGTTTTATACAAAGACTTCTGTCAGCTTATTTAAATCTCTGAAGCATTGAGCACCTCTTACTTCCTGAAAATCCTCTTTTCGTTTTGACAACACCTCACTTTCCTAGTTTCTCTTACACATTTTCCTGTATTCATTTTCATTTCATTTTCCCAGTTCCTTTTCATTTAAAACACAGGTATTGAGCATCTACTGGGTTGAAGATTCTAGGTGAGTAAAGTGCAAGAGCCCCATCCAAGAACTGATCATGGATCTTGTCCTCCTGAGACTTGCCAGAATGTAAACAAGTAACTATAGTGATGTGATAAAATCTGTACTAGAGGTGGGTAAGGTATACTCTGGAAGCCCAAAGGAGAAAAGATATTACTCTTTCTGGGGCGGTTAGGGAGGGATTCACAAAAAGGTAGAACTTAAGGCTAGTCTAGATGCAGGAGAAGATATGTTTCAGATTGAAAGGACATTCCAGGCAAAAGGAACAAAGAGGACAAAGAAATGAAAGTTTGAATATGTGGCATATTAAAGGAATAGCAAAGAGGCTGGATTTCTATGGCTGGATTTCTGAGTGCAGATGGAAGATTGGCAGAGAAATGAAGTGAAGATTGGTATAGAAGGTGACATGTGGGCTGGATCCTAGAAATAGAATTTATTGGAGATAGTTATCTTACTAAACCTCTTTACTTTTGCTCATTATCCATTCTATTCAGATAAAGTAAGAACGCGTTAGTTTGACTAAAAATGTCTAGCATTGCTTTCATCCCAATCTCCTCTCCCCTACCATTCATTCACTCATTTGCTCATTCAGTCGTTTAGGCAGAGAGGTGGTGGAGGACAGATCATGTGAGATGCAAAGGTCATTGAAAGATTTGGGCTTTTAGTCCAGGTGAGATGCTAAGACAGTTGAGTGGTCTGATCTAATTTATATTCAAAAAGAATTACTCTAGTTACTGTCTGGAGAGTAGAATGGGGTGAGAGGTATGAGCTTAATCAAAGAGACAGATAAAGAGGGCATTGTAATAATCTAGAAATGTCCTTGGCTTGAATAAGGTTGGAAGTGGTGGAGATGATGAGAAGGGTTATGATTCTGCGTATGTTTTGAAGGTAGAGATAATAGGATTTGCTGGTGGACTGAATGTGGGATCTGAGAGGGAAAAAAAAAAGAGGAATCAAGGATGATGTCTGGGCACAGTAGCTCACACTTGTAATCCCAGCAGTTTAGGAGGCTGAAGTGGGCGGATCACTTGAGCTCAGGAGTTTGAGACCAGCCTGAGCAACATGGTGAAACCCTGTTTCTACCACAAATACAAAAAAAAATTAACTGGGTGTCGTGGCATGCGCCTATAGTCCCAGAAACTACTTGGAAGGCTGAAGTGGGAGGATTGCTTGAGCCTGGGAGGTAGAGGTAGCAGTGAACCAAGATCACACCACTGCCCTCCAGCCTGGGCGACAGAGTGATTCCCAGTCTCAAAAAAAAAAAAAAAAAAAAAAAAAAGGAGGACACTAAGTTTTTTGGGCTGAGTCACAGAATGGGGATAGTTTACATTTACTGTTAGACATCATAGGAAGGTGGGTTTTAGGGAAAATATTAGGAGTTGGTGTTTTAACTTGGTGATTTTGAGATGCCTATCATACACATCCAAGCTCCATTTTGGGTATACAGTTGGATATAGGAGTCTGGAGTTCAGAGGGGAGGTTTAGGTGGGAATCATCCAGTGTTTTATATGGTACTTAAAGCTATGAGATTGAATGAAATCACCTATAGAGTGAGAGCAGTAGATGAAGAAGAAAAGTATAAGAACTGAGTCCTAGGAAAGATGCAGAGAAACCAGCCAAGGAAACTGGAGTGGGTGGAGAAACTCAAGGAGGAGGAGAAAGAGAACTATCAGGAGGGAATCAATTCCTGAAGTCAAGTGACGAACAAGTTTCAAGGAGAGAGAGACCAAATGGGTCAAACACTGATGGCAGGTCATGTAGGATGAAGTCAAAGGAATGGTGATGGGTTTCACAATGTAGAGATCATCAACCTGTGACAGAAGCAGTGTCAGCAGTGTTGAGGAAAAGCTTAATTGGAGTGAATTCAACAGAGAATTGGAGACAGGCACTATAGACAGTGCCTCGCCCACTGCCTCAAGTCTAGTGTTCAAAGAGTTAGTGCAGAGAGGGATTCAGAGTGCATCTGTATTAACCTTGGTGAGAGCAGAATACATGGGAATAGATGAGGTGGGATGGTAGATGTGCCGGTGGGTGATTTTGCAAGTTCTCTTCTCACTGATACAATTTTCTCCATGAAATAGTAAGCAAAGTTATCAGATGCAGACTGATGAAGGGGTTGGGAGTATTTGGAGGCTTGCAGAGAAAGAAGTTGTAATATAGTAGTCTAGGGCTGTGCGTGAGCGAGTGAGTGGCTTAGTGACCTCACTTAAGGTCAGTGGCCTTGAAGTAAGGGAAATGTTTTTTTCCAGTTGTATTTGGGTGTTGATACAGATGAAAGGGGAGTTAAATTGAGCTTCTTACAGTTCCTCACTCCTTTTCCTTTGCACAGGCTGATCCACTTGCCTAGAATGCCCTCTTAACCTTGTTAATTCAACTTCTGACTCAACTGCCACTTACTTAAGCGTATCAGGCAGACTTAATTATTCCCTTCTTGGAACAATGGAGGTACCGTGTGCATCCCTCTATTGTAATAGTTGCCACATTATAATAATTTGCTTTTCTGTCTCCCCAGTTAGTCTAGCCACTCCTTGGGGGTGTTAATTTAGTAACCTCAATTCCTAGCATGGTGTTTGGCCTGTGACTGCCATCCATTAATTGCCTATTGAATTTCATTGAATTGAATTATATGCAGAGAATCAGCAGAAAGAGTTGGCAGGCGGGAGAAGTAGGATCCAGAGAAACAGACAGGGTGACATTTAGAAGTAGGCTTGGCTGCTCTGCAAGGAAGGGAGTGCCCGTCCCTGTGGGTGAGTAGTATAAATGCTTATTCAACTGTAATGGTGGAGTGAAATGGGCCCTTAACCTGAAGTCAGGCTAAAAGTGTAAACTGGGTCAATAATACTTCTTTGGAGTTTTCTTTGAGGATAAAAAGAATTCATAGACCTGGAAGAATTTTGTACAGTTAATGAAAATGTACTATACAATGTAAGATAGTATTTTTGTAACACTGTATGGTAAAATAACAGAAATGTGTTGGATTTATATATTTTATTAGAGCACAGTCTATATAACACAGACAGAGGAAAATGGGTTAAAGAGAAAAAGAAAGATTATAGCTGTAACCTTCTTGTTGAGCTTTCTAGTCTTAAGTCTCTACAGAAGATGTTATCACAGTCTCTTTCAGTTACAGTATGTTCCGGTGCCTGTCATTGTCTGAGCCAAGAACCCTGTCTGACCTACTTTGTTAAGCCAGGTGGTATCATAGACAGACAAAAGTGCCAGCAGATTCTGCAGGAAGTGGAGGATGAGGAACCTGCTGATCTGACAGTCACCATATGACTGGCTGATGTCGTAATGCACAGGTTTGGGAAAGTAGTATTGCTTTCTGGGTACTCAGAAAAGGCCAACCTTCCACAAGATTCCAATACTCAAAGGAACTTTTTAACGCATTGGCAATATTAACAATTCCAAAGCAATAGAGTGTTGGATGCTTGATGCTGAAAGAAAGTAGTATTGCTTTAACGCAGGTTCTGACTTTTACTTGTTCATGTCTACTTGTCTTAGTTCTCTCTTAATTTTTAAGTTTCTTAAGGACAGGGACCATATTTTTTATGTGATATCCTATATCCACACACCTACTACAGTATTTTAGGGGTACCCAATTACCATATGTTGTTGATGGGGTTGTTTTAGCAGATGTCAGGCAGCTTTCATGGTAGCCAGGTACAGTCAGAGCATACAGAGGAAGACAAGAACAGAGATTTTCATCTTATTTTTTTAAGACAGGGCCTTGCTCTGTTGCCCAGGCTGGAGGGCAGTGGTGCAAACATGGCTCACTGCAGCCTCAACCTCCTGGATTCAAGTTATCCTCCTGCCTCAGCCTCCCATGTAGCTGGGACCACAGGCGTGCATGGCCACACTCAACTAATTTTTTGTAGACATGGGTATCTCACTTTGTTGCCCAGTCTGGTCTTGAACTTCTGGGCTTAAGTGATCCTCCTGCCTCAGCCTCTCAAAGTGCTGGGATTACAGACGTGAACCACCATGCCCAGCCAGAGCACAGATATTTTTAATGGTATAACGCACAAATTACTTCAACTGAAACCCTGGGAATATAGGCTCTCTTGCATCAATGACTGTCAGTTTAGCACACTTATTCTACTCTTTCTTCCCAACAATTCAAAATTATCTGTATTTCTGTTTATCTTTCACTCTTAACTTAAAACAATTTACCTTTGAAATAACTGCTCATGAGGGATTTAAACTCATAAAAGAAGCAGCTCTAGAAAACACATGACTATGTGCTTTGAGGTACACCACTAAGGCTTCCTTATTTATTGACTTTGTAGGGTAGATTGGATTATGCCATCATTTATCTGGGAGGATCTTTCAAATGCAAATATATTTCTTGAGCATAGTAGCATGTTAGTTCATTATCATTGCTACGGCATGAATATTTGGTTTGGTTGTTTGGCCCTGCCAAGTCTCACATTGAAATTTGATCCCCAGTGTTGAAGATGGGGCCTGGTGGGAGGTGTTTGGATCATGGGGGTGGATCCCTCAAGAATGGCTAGGTGCAGGAGTGAGTTTGTTCCTGTTCTTAGTTCCCGTAAGAACTGGTTGTTGTAAAGAGCCTGGCACCTTTCTACCCTCTCTCTCTTGCTTCTGCTCTCTTGCCATGCGATCTCTGTGCACAGTCCTGCTGTCACCTTTTTTTAACCTTCCGCCATGAGTGGAAGCAGTCTGAGGCCCTTGCCAGATGCAGATATTGGCCATGCTTCTTATAAGCCTGCAGATCCATGAGCCAAATAAGCCTCTTTTCTTTATAAATTACCCAGTCTCAGGTATTCCTTTATAGCAAGAAAAATGGACCAAGGCAATTATCTAGTGGGAAATCTAGTTTATTCACAGCAGATTTAATTATTAGGTTTTCATTAAGGAAATTAAAAACAGGACAGATTTGTTGTAATGAGAAAAGGCATCATAGCATTCTGAGAGTGGAGTAATACCCACAGAAACACAAAAAATTAGAGCACAAGGCTAGGGACTCAAATCAAGAGTCATCCTGGAAAGCCAAATCAAGGCATCAGAAGAAAGAGCAAAGATAAAGACTGCCTGGTTGGAGAGGGTGCTCCAGTATGAAGAAAACTTCAGAGTTAGGGAGAGGCCAGTTGGTATTCTACAGACTCCCCATCACCACCCCAGACCATTATCTTCCAATTCTCATGCAAAATGCCTTTCCATTTTCCCTTGAGATTCCTGCCTCCATCTGCCTCACTGCATCTACTCAATCCCTGAGTACACTCATTGTTCACTGGACTCTCTGGAACCCCATTCCTACTCTTCCTCTCACTCCGTTCCTGCCTTTGCTGTGGGTAACTTCAGAATCCTGATACAATAGGTTCAATATGCAACTTTAAAGTTCTCTAACTTTTCTGATTCCTACAACCTTAACTTCTAGGTCCCTTTAGCAACCTACTTCCATGGCTGCACTACAATCTGGGCTCAGACATCACCCCAAAAAAGAGATCCAACTCAGGAATCTCAAAGTAAACACCCTAGTTTCTCAAAGGAGCCACCCCGACCACTACCTTACCCCACAATTTCTCTTCTTCAGCATGATGTAGACTTATAGTCTTTCACTTCCTCCCTCTCATTTCTCTCAGTCTTGTCTCTTGTGGCTCCACCTCTCTTCCTAACCCAATCTGTACCCATATGTCACCCTGTGTCAGAGCTTCTTTGTCCTCTGCTGAATCTGCCTTGTGGACCTTGACGAGTTCCATCGTCAACCCCCTCCTCATTCACACTCAGCCCACTGAACTGCTAGAGGAATCATACAGTCACTGGGGTCACTGCCATTATAATTTTATTATTGCCAATGTCAACTAGACCTTTTGGGCTCCTCCCCTTTTCACTCCCCACAGCAGCAATTCCAAATGCCCATCACTCTGCTCAACCTACCTTTATCTTGAGGAATGACTCTTACTTCCTAGATAAGACTTAGACTGCAGACACCTTCCAACTCTCACTTAGCCCCTAACAATGACAACTTTCAACACCCTCCAATGCTCCCACTCAAGGCTAAGAAAAATAAGTGTTTCTTCTCCCACTCAAAACGTATTCATTCATTCAACAATCACTGAGTGCCTATCACATCCTAATAAACACTGTGCTATATGCTGGGGAAACTAGAGAGGAAGATGTAGATCCTACCCATAAGGAGCTTAACATCATGTAGGGGAAACGGATCTGTAAAGGAAAAATAATTTGATGTTCATTAAGGTGTAATGATAGAAATAAACACAGAACATTACAAGATCGTAGGAAGGAAAAGCCACCTAACAGCAGCCTTCATTGGAAGAAGATAAAGTGTTATGAGGGACTTTCTGGATGGAAGGTTGCTTGAACTAATTCTTAAAGAGGGAGTAGGCATTAATTAGGCAAAATTGTGGTAAGAAGGAGATGGGAGAGTTGAGGATTGAAGAGCAGAGAAAAGAGAGATTGAGTATAGGAGGAGATTATAAGTGAAATCATAAAGTTGGAAGTCACAAGTAACCTCAAGCTCCACACATTCCCCCCAGGCTTTTTTGTCCTTTATTCTTTATCCAAGTATATGGCACCCCTACCAATTTGGTCACTAGAAATACAGATTTCTTCAATTCCTCCTGTTTCCTCACCTCTGTCCTTCAACTAATAACTAACTTCTGCTGATACTACCGCATCAATATTTCTTGTGTGCCTGTCCTTTCTCCACCTTTACTCAGGATTAGTGCCACGGTCTCCTAATTGGCCTCACCTCTATACTCCTAGTGACCTTTCTAACATGCACAACTGATTACATCACTGCCCAGCCAAATACTGGCTGTTCCAGGATGATAGAAACGACTTTTGTCATATAGGCACTGCCCCTACCTCTGCAGCCTTATTATTCCCTGGCTATTTGTCATGCCTCAGGAACTATCAGCAATTTCCCCAGTGTGTCTTATTATTTCATGCCTATGTGTCTTCCCCTCAAAAGGCACAAGAACATTTTGATGCAACATCTTAATATGGTCACATTTTAATGCAGTCTAAAGTAGTAATCCAACATTTAGCTAGTCTTTATTTTTCTTTCCTGAATAATGACTGTAATAGACAATCTTAACCCATTCTTCTACCCTTCCCTTTTGATTCTCTCCAGGATGATGATGACACCAATGACCTTCAACTGATTGGCTCCCCGTTTTAATCTCCCATCGGTAGTCTTAAATTATCTGAAGTGTCCTGCTTTAAGTTACATGGTTTCTGCTGCTTCAAATGCCCTTCTATTTTGCTTGTCTTCAGAGGGCAACCCCATTCTCCTTTTATTACCATTGCCACCACATTCCTCTCTCACCTCTCAGGAAATCCTTCCAGTTCTTCGTTTTAGTCCCTGATTACAATCGACCACACCCTCTCTGTGCCATATCTCGAACTTCTATATTCACTCCTATTGACACCTCTTACACTTTTATGTCCCTGCATAGGAAATAATCTCTCTAAGGACAGGGATCATTCATTTTCCTGATTTCCAGCACTTCCTACAGCTTTGGAACAGAACATGTACTCCATTAATTGACACCAATGCATAGGGAGAGCACAGTAAGGACCACAGTAGATCCAGGGGACGAGGTACTGCCCTTCATTAGAAGGGAGGGCCCTTGGTGTGCCCCCATTTGGGAGGAGGGGGCATGGGAGGGCGGACAGTGGTGGGGAGAGAAAATTGGAATCCCATTTATAGTAATGGAATCTCAAAGGAATGCTACTATCTTATTCATATGCTTCCCCATTATATGTATCCTAAGGAAAATAATATTTTTTTCTCTAGTTTTTTAAGGTAATTATACATAGTAAAAATTCATATAGTATAAAAGGATATTCAGTGAAAGTAAAGCTCTGTCCTACCCTATTCTCCATTATTCTTTCCCAGAGGTGACCACTAGTCTCAATTTCTAGTCTTTTCCTTAAAACATTTACGTATAGAAATGCATATTATATATACATTTATAACACACCATGCGAATCTATCTAAATCCAAATCTAACTGTATATCTATATCTATATTTTAAAGTATAGTTGGTAGCATCCTATCATCAAGAGCTCTCTATTTTAGCTCATAAAGACATTATTATTATTTTAGTGCAATAGGAACACATAACTTGAGGTCTACCTTCTTAGCAAATTTTTAAGTGTACATGATAGTGTGACATTATTTGTTAAACTGCTACATTATATTCCTACTATAACTGCATGATATTTAATCAGTTCCCTATTGATAAATATTTAATTTGTTTTGGCTATTACTATTTCAAGCACTGCTGTAATGAAAGTCCTTGCACGTATGTGTATGAATCAGGGTACAGCAGAAGCAGATGGCACATCCCAAGCTTACCTGAAGAGTTTAGTCATGTAGCTACTATTTACACAGGTGCTGGCAGGATGAATGGAACCAGCAATAAATGGCTAAACACTCAGGAACTCCCAACAGCGATAAGCCTTCACCACCCCAGGCATGAAGGGACAAGGGGAGGGAGCAGTGTTACTAGAAGCCAGTGAGACCATGGCTCTGTGGGAGAGAGGCCAACCAAACAGAGCTACAGCCACATGGTGAGGAATGCAGCCAGTACCCAAACTGCAGCCATCAGAGTAGGAGCAAGAGGAATAAATACCCTGACTGCTGTCTCCTCTTGCTCTCTGGTTTTCTGTTGGTTCTTCCCAGCTGCCGAATAGAAGTGGAAGTCAGACGTCAGGGAAGCCCAGGTAATGCAGTCCATGAAGGTCAGTCTGCGGGGTAGAGGGTAGTCAGGGAGAGGAAGGATAAATGGGGAATAATCAGTGTAATATGTTGTTATACAAATGTGTCATTAATCTGGTAGAAATTTTCCTAGAAGTTGAATTGTGGTGTCAGCAGGAAGGACAGAGCTGGCCACATGTCCCTCAATCTCCCCTCCCCTCTTCTTCCCTGGTAATACAATGCAAAGCTGTGCAAATGGCTGCCCAGAATTAAGACTACATTTCCCAGCCTCCTTTGCAGCCAGAGCAGTGGAAGGGGAAGTGTCGCGTGACAGCTTCTGAAAAACTTCTCTGAGAGACAGATGACAAGTGCCTTCTGTCCTCTATTCTTTATTCCTTCTTGTAATTCACATGCTGCCTAGGGCCACACCCTTTTGATGGTGAGTGGGGAGCTGGAAGGAGCCAGGCTCCTGAGGACTTCATGGGGTAAGAGCTGCCCTGCCAGTTAGTTCTAAGCTATATACCTCCAGATTTTATTTGGGAGAGAAATTAACTTTTACCTCATTTAAGCAACAGTTCTTTTCTTTTCTATGTCAAGTACCTAAATCTAATCCTAATGAATATAATGGATATAAAATTTTTGAATTTTTATGGATGTTGTCGAACTTGGTTTATTTATTTTTAATTTAAAAATATCTAGTTGACAAATAAAAAGTATATATATTCAAGGTGTATGACATGCTGATGTGATACACATATATGTACACTGAATACTGATTACTATGATTACTACAGTCAAATTAATTAACACATCCATTACAACCCATAGTTAGCATGTGTGCATGTGTGTGTGGTGGTGTGGAGTTTTAAGTTGAATTTTCCAGACTTTCTGGGTTTGAATCTCAGCTTTTCCATTTACTGGATATGTGATCTTGAACAAGTTTCTTAATCATTTTGTGCCTCAGTGTTCTCATAGTGATAATGATAGAAACTACCTCATTTGGTTGTTATGAGGAGTAAATGAGTTAGAATATCTGAAACACATAGAATGTCTATCTGACATAGCTGATACTCAAAAAAAGTAAGCTATTACTATTATTATTACTAGAATAATATTTAATTGTCCTCCAAAGATGATGTACCAATTAGTCTATTCACTGTCCGGAAGTGTCTCTTTCTCTGCTTTCATCAATACTGTGCATTAGCAAAGGTTTTTGTCCAGTAATCGAATAGTGATGTTTCATTTTATTTTAAATTACCATCTAAAATTTTGAGGTTGAGGTTGAACATCTTTTTATATTTTTTATGCCATTTATATTTCTTTTCTGGTGAATTTTCTATTTGTGTCCTCTGTTCATGAGTTTTTTAAAAAAGACTTCTTGAATGTATAATGAAAATTAGCCTTTTGCATGCTATGGGTGGGGCAAATATTTTCCCATGTTATTATTTGTCTTTTGACTTTATTTTTTCCATACATAAATTTTAACAGAGTAAAACTGATCCTTGTTTTTCATTATAACATCTGAGCTTAATGAGAAAGGTCTTTCTCACCCTGGATTATAAAATAATTCCCCCATGTTTTTCTCTAGAAGTTTATAGATTGGTTTGTATCAAAATATTTTTCCATTTGGAATTTAATTTGGAGTAGGCAGTGAAGAACAAGTTGAAGTAATTCTTCAGAAAGCTTGGTTGGAGGGTTGACAAAAATGAGGTGTCTGACACATAAATCCTGCAGAAGTTGTAGCTGACTGATCTGCACAATAGGTACATTTTAAACAAGTATGCCAGTACACCCTGGCCATCAGGAATGCAGATGTTTGGCGAGCTTCCCTCTTCAGCTTTCTCTTCTTTGTGGAAAACACATGAGTTGTTTGCGATGATATTTTGTATTTCTAGAGTAAGGTCTTGCCAGGTCTAGCATAATTACTTAATCAGTTTGCAAAACTGCCTTTCACACATCATATCACCTGGTTCTCACTTCCAGGTAGTACACAATTTCTTCTTCTGCCAGCAGGGCCACCTTGCTATTCATTCACAGGATAAAGAATAATGCCACAACATTTCATACCTGTGCTAACAATGACCCGTCTGTGGACCTGACAGTCAGGGACTGCCCATGCTTCACAGCCAAGGAGGGATGGAGCCCAGCAAACTGCACCAGGACCTGCCACTGGCTTTCATCTTTGTCTTTTTTCCAGGTAGTTTATGAGAACACAAGCTCTAGAGTAAAACCATGTGACTTTGTACTTCCACTCTGCCGCTTTTGAACTATCAGGCCAAGCGCCAAGTTCACTTTTTGTGCTTTGGTTTCTCATCTGTAAAGTGGGGATTATAACATCGTGTGGGAATTAAATAAATAAATATATGTAAAGTGCTTAAAAATTGCTTGGCAACAAGTGCTTAGTAAATATTAAAAGGGCTTTTCCCCAATCCAGAATATAAAATAATTCCTTTATTTTTTTCCTGGGACTTTACAGATTCATTTATATTAAAAAGTGCATAATATTTATAACAAATGTAATTATAATAAATGTATAATATAATAATTAAAACATTGGTAAGAAAAAAGTATTATAACTTTATGAATAGAATCACTATCATTTGAAGAATGCATTTGCTTCTAAATGTCACCTTTGTCATAACTGAATTTGCATATGTGTTTGGGTCTAGTTCTGGATTCTCTATCAATTCATTCATCTAGCGTAATCACACATGCTTTATAATATGTTTCATTATCTAGTAGGGCTTGCCTAATTCATTATGCTTCCTTTGTAGAAATTTTTTTTTCTGGCTAAGCTTGAATTTTGGTATTTATACAAAAGTCTTAGAACCAGCTGCTCTTATTTTTTGAAAATCAATTAATATTTTATTGGGGTTGCAACAAATTTACATATTCATTTAGAAAGAATTGACAGTCTTACCATATTAGCTTTTCCCATTTAAATTAAAAATGCTCTTCATTTGTATTCAAGCTGCTTTTGTTTTAAAATGTCTCTCGGAAAGTTTTCTGAAAGTCTCCTTTGTGTAGTTACTGCACATTTCTTGTTTATTCCTGTTGTCCTCCCTCTCTCCTTCCTTCCCATCCTTTCCTTTTCTTCCTTCCCTTCTTCCCTTTTTCCTCCTCCTCTTCCTCTTCCTTTTCCTCTTCTGTTATGGTAAATGGCACCAATTCTTTTATTATGTTTTCTAATTACTCCTTGTTTGTGTAGGGAAGAACTATTAATTGTGGCTTTGTGAGTGTGTATCCCACAACTGGATCAGAAAAATGAATGAAAATTGTCTAACCTCACCTCCCTCGTTGCAATTACGTATAATCACCAAATGTTGGGAGGAGATAAACTGAGTCAAGAAAATAGTTGTTTTAGAAGAGCGGCCCCAGAAGAGAGAGGCTAGAGAACAAGTGGGGAGGGAATAATTGTGACTGAGAAAATGACTGACTTTGAATGAAGTGATTGGAGTAACACTCCACAAGCACGTTGATGAGTAACAGTGCAGATCAAAAATGGTTGCATGTGCCCGAAAGTGTACATAGGCAATTCTATGGTGTTTGATGCTTTCTATTACTTTAAATGATTGAATTAAAACTAGTAAATGAAGCATTCTACTCGACAAGATGGATATATAAATCAGACATTATTTGTAAAGCTAATAGCATTAAGAGATAAATACAAGGGCTGGTTTGTTGGGGGGAAAATCCAAAACAAAATTAATAAAATCAAAACTAGGATTTTTTTAAAAAAAATAAACAGAGAAAATTCAAATAAAACTAAAACTGAAGAAGTAAAAGGTGATTACAGTATAAAGCTTTTTATTATTTAAAAATATATGCCAATAAACTAGAACATAAATGATTTTTGATAAAATGTACATAACAAATTTATTATGGAAAAGTAGAAAACTAATTTACAAAAAAAATGGAAGAAATTTATTTAATCAAGGAATTTCCTCCAACAAAGATTCTGGGGTCAGCTATTCAAGTCATTTTTTTAAGATCTGAAAGAGGCCATGTATAAGACCAGGTGCCAGATTGCCTGGTTTGGTTCTATTTCACAAACATTTGATTTTGTTCTTACTCGGTGCCAGGCAAAGTTCTGAGAGTTCACAAATATTAATTTACACATTACTCCTAAAACCCTAGGAGACAGGGATAACTATTATCTTCATTTTACAGATGAGCAAACTGAAGAAGTGAGAGGCTAAAGAACTTGTTATTCAGTGTTACCCAGGTGACATGTGATGGCATGGACAGGTGGCATGAAATAGTGCCCTAAAGCACGTCCTCTAGCACCCAACTACCTGAGTTCAAATCCTGGCTCTCCTATGTTCTAGCAGTATGACCAAGGGCAAGATATTTAATCCTTTTCTGCTTCAGTTTCCATAGATGAAAGACTAAGAAATAAATAAAATAATTATTTGAAGAACTTAGAACAGTATCCAGAACATAGCAAACATTTAATCCTTAAACATATTGCTAGTATTATTGTTATTATTACAGAGACTACATAAAAATACATCATTACAAATTACAAATATAGATGCAAACTGAACTGAATAATGCAATAAAGGAATTACTATGGCCATGGCCAAATTGAGCTTAACTGAGGAATACAAGGATGTTTTATTTGTCACTTTAATATATCCAGTAAGAAAAAAATATGCAAATATATAATGCAGTCATCTCAACAGACCTGTAACACTATTTCTAAAGCAAATAACAAACCTTAGACAACCAAGAACACCAAATTTTTCCTAAACATAATAAAGATTATCAATATTAAATAAGCAGCCAACATCATATCCATGCTAAATTACCTGGAACCAAGGGGAGGGTCTCAATCTCTGAACATAAGCATCACCTGGGGAGCTTTTTAAAATTACTGATGTTTGAGACCTACTCCAGACCCATTCAATCAGAAATCGAGGGGGTTGGGACTCTGGCAACAAAATAGGAATGACTAACCTAGAAGAAAGCTAATTAAAATCAAGAACTAAGTAGGATGCGTACCATGACAACTTTTATGTAACATTATTTTGGAAGTTCTCGTGCATACACCAAAATATGAAATAAATACGACATTGAAATTCTGACCAGGAGGAGAAAAAAAAATCATTTGTATCCAGTGTGATTATGTACTTGGGAAATGCCAGTAAAATAGACTGAAAAACTTGGAAAAATTTTTAAGATAATTTACTCATCTATAAAGATAGCTTTCCAGTGTATCAACGATACAAGTTAGAAGATATAATGATAAATATTTCATTTAGATTAACAAAAAGAACCTAGAAGTAACCAAAAATATGTGGAACTTAGATAAAGGTTACAGTAAAACTTAGTTTTAAGAATTTATCCTGGGTCTGTGGTTTTCAAACTGTGCTTTTGGGAGTCCCAGGACAAAGGTGAGCTGATGTGCAATGACAAATGGATCTAAGAGGACCACAGAACCACTACCCCTGCTTTAATGGAAGCAGCTCTGTTTGTCTTTTTTTCAGTGTTGACCTTCTGCATACAATTGTACTTAAAGGAAGGTTTGGGCTACTAACAACAACTTAATGTTTTTTTTTTTTTTGAGACGGAGTCTTTCTCTGTTGCCCAGGCTGGAGTGCAGGGGCGTGGTCTCGGCTCACTGCAAGCTCCGCCTCCGGGATTCACGCCATTCTCCTGCCGCAGCCTCCCAAGTAGCTGGGACTACAGGCGCCCACCACTGTGCCCGATTAATTTTTTTGTATTTTTGGTACAAACGGGGTTTCACCATGTTAGCCGGGATGGTCTCGATCTCCTGACTTCGTGATCCGCCCGCCTCGGCCTCCCAAAGTGCTGGGATTACAGGCGTGAGCCACTGCGCCTGGCCAACAACAACTTAATGTTTAAAAACCTCTAGCCTAAATAAAGTGTTCCTTAAGAATATCTGGTTCTCTTTGGTATCCATTCAGTCACTTGTTCTATATTTACTGAAGATCCACAATATACAAAATTTACATTTGTTGAGTACCAGCTAGGAGCCACAACTGTGTTAGCTTCTTTATGTATTTTATCTCATTTAGTTTTTGCCAGTACCATCGGTGGAAGGTATTATTTCCATTTTGCAGCTAAGGAATAATGTTCAAAGTAAGGAATTTGCCCAAGTCTCACAAATAATGGTAAAGACAGCTATAATTTGAAAGTATTTCAGCCTGGCTTTAGAGCTGATATCTTTTCCCTACAGACCACATCATTTCTTAGCAAACAGGAAAGAGTGACGGCGTTTGAGATCGTGGTAATAATTGCACTGGTGTTCATGACCCATTGAAACATTGATGAGGATGTTGATGTTGATGGCTGTGGAAAAGAAAATGAAGGAGATGTTGATATGGGTGAAGGTGGTGCATATGGGATGTGTGTGATCTGGTGGCAGAGGTGGAGCTGTTCTCTCTGATGGCTCATCTTTCTGTCATGGCAGGAACCAGAATTGGCTTAGACTCCCTGGGCCAAACACCTTCTGTCCAGAAAAGTAGGTCTGACTATGGGTCTGGAGAGTAAAGGACATATCTGAGGGAGTGATGTTAAAGAAGAGGAGATGTGGAGTGAGGAGACTCAGGTTGAAATTGAGTCACCTGCAAAGACCGCTTGGGCAGAGCGGGTAGCATGCCTAAAAATACTTTCTCCACCTGTGGCAGTTCTCAGAATTACCGTGTTCCTACATTGATTGCACCCGTGCCAATAGACACTCACCCTGCTCTGTGCTTAAGTGAAAAGAATGAAAGCAGGTGGTATTCTGATCACTGATTGTATTAGTCTGAAACTTTGGAATTAGGTCAGACATGCTTTGCATAGTAGACCCAAATGTTCTTATCACTCGAATTGTATCTTTTGTTGTAATTACTGACATAGAGATTGTGCCAAGGTCTGATCATTTAAAAAAAAGTTATCCATCGAAGTTCTAGGTTCACAGAACCGAGCCAATAAACCTCGGTTTGTAGTAGCTGAACCAATGCAGAGGATCCCAGAGTATCCTAAGATCCTGCTTAAAGCAACAAGTCCTCTTATCTTCACTACAATATGACACAAGCAAATTTATGGAACACCACCAACATGTTCTGATTAAACAACAGTATGAAATAGAAAACATGATGTCATAGACTCCATGAAATAAAAGTTCTCATTTTTAATGAGATCTGTGAGCATTTCAGACCTACATGAAGTTGAAATAAGTATTATGGACAACTGTAAGTAAGAACTAACCAATTAGAGTGTGAGGAATCAGAAGTGACTAGATGATTTACTTGTATCTCAAGCAACATAATCTTAATTTAATAACTATTCACATACTCAAAGCAACAGAATAAATGCTTATTCTGTTTGACATAGTGGTTTTTTCTACCCAAGTGAAAACGCAGCACACACACACAAATTTTGGACTGAAAATAGATTATTAGCATTATAATTTATGTAAATGATTCTCTATTCATGTGAAGAAAATTGGCATCTTAGTCTAATGCTAATTATTGCGTAGATTATAAATAATCACGTAAGAGAATTTCATTTTCTAGCTAAAATTCTATGTGTTTAAAGGTTTACTATTTTATATAAAACCTAAAAAGAATGACTCATATAAGTTCCAAAGCTTTGAAAATAAAAACCCTGCTTGGTGTTCTAAAACTTTTATTTCTTAGGGTTCGATAGGCCTAAGATATCATTAAAATCCAGAGCAGTAGTTTCCAACATTACTGAAATGTATTGAATGTGCTTGTCCTCATGGTACTCCTCGGGAGGAAGAATGGGTATAAGTGTATCAAATGTGAGTGTGCATCATGATCACCTGGGGAGCATGTTAAAACACAGATTGCTGGGCTCCACCCTCAGAGTTCGTGATTCAGTGGGTCTGAGCTGGGGGTCAGTAAATTCGTATTTCCCAGGTGACGCTGATGCACTTGGTTCCAGTGCCATACTTTGAGAAGTGAGGCTGAAAAGGATGGGTATGGACTTGGATCCGGAGGTCTGGAGGAGAAGTTGGATTCAACAGGCTTGAGGGACCATCTTCCTTGGAGGGTGAGTGGGCACGGCCTATGCGGAGGGTCTCTGGAGCTTTGTCTTTGCTTTTTCCAGGTTTTTGTAGGGACCTTGCCAACCAGGGACTTCTTTCATGTTCCTTTATTCAATAGTTGTTTGCTTGTTCCAACCTAGGCAAGGGGAGGTCTGTGTTTATGAATTCCATAGGAACCTTTTGAATTCCAGCCCGGACCCAGGCCAAGACGGGCAAGTTTCTTTGCAGTCTTCCTGTGCCAGTGGATGGAATTTTTTCTAGTTTCCTCTTTCCACTCAAGTTTTACTTCTTCAAGGGTTCTAGCTTTAGATGCAAGTGTTTTGTTTTCTGTTAATTTCTGCTTTTTTGTCTTTTTTTTTTTTTGAGACGGAGTTTTGCCCTTGTCGACCAGGCTGGAGTGTAATGGTGTGATCTCGGCTTACTGCAACCTCTGCCTCCCAGGTTCAAGAGATTCTCCTGCTTCAGCCTCCCGAGTAGCTGAGATTACAGGTGTCCACCACTACACCCAGTTAATTTTTTTGTATTTTTAGTAGAGGCAGGGTTTCACCACATTGGCCAGACTGGTCTGGAACTCTTGATCTCAGTTGATCTGCCTGCCTCGGCCTCCCAAAGTGCTGGGATTACAGGCATGAGCCACCGTGCCTGGCCAATTTCTGTTCTTTATAACTTCTTTCACTCAACCTTCATTGGATTTCATTTGCTTTTCTTTATCCAATTTTTCAACATGAATGATCAGTGCTTTTTTTTTCAGCCTTGCTGTTTCTCCAATATATTTATGTAGGCATTTAAGTTTCAGCTTTCTAATTGGAGTTGGTGCAAGGCTGAGTCTTGTTTTTCTGAGTGGCTGTTAAAACCCAGACTCCCTGGTTGGGATCAGTCAACATGGTAGGCCAGACAAAGCCATTAGGGCTTGCTGACCCTTTGCCTTTAGCTTTCTTCCTGTTGTTTTTGCTCACAGGAAATTCCTTCTCTTTCTCACCAGCTCAGATTTGCATTTACAAGTCTGCTTGTTGTTCTTGATAAATCAGTTCTAGATGTTTTGTAATAAGAGGATTTTCAGGATATCCACACTGTCATATTTGTAGAAATGGAAGTCTAGAGATGATAACACTGAGAGATTGTGAGAATAAAATAATGCCTGTAAAGCCCTTAGCTCAGTGCCTGCCACATAGGAAGTTCTTGGTAAATTCTAGCTGCCCATTATTACCATTATTATGTTTGCATACCTAGATCTCAATGGATTACTAGCAGCAGAGATTAAAAAATTAAGTCCTAGGCCAGCCGCAGTGGTCCCTGCCTGTAATCCCAGCACTTTGGGAGGCCAAGATGGGTGAATCACTTGAGGTCAGGAGTTCAAGACCAGCCTGGCCAACATGGTGAAAATCTGTCTCTACTGAAAATACGAAAAATTAGCTGGGCATGGTGGTGCACACCTGTAGTCCCAGCTACTCGGGAGGCTGAGGTGGGAGAATCACTTGAACCTGGGAGGTGGAGGCTGCATCGAGCCAAGATCATGCCACCACACTCCAGCCCAGGTGATGGTGCGAGTTAGGAGGCAAATCTTGCCAGGAGGATTAGTTAGTGATGGGAAGGGAAGGGATCATGGTAAATTCAAATTTTAATGAAGATTGTGGTAACTGGTTGGGGATATATTGTATGTTTTCTGAGTAGACATAGAAAACGGACTCAATCAAGAAAAAATTATTATACAGATGGAATAATCCTGGAATCAAATTTGGAGCTACCAAATATACAGCTGCTGAGGCTCAGTGAGCGCAACTCTAGAGGCACCATTCAATAGACCAAGATGTCACAGAGACTATGACCAGACTGAGGACATGCTCCTACAAAACGTGCTTGGGTATGCATTTTGGCAAAGTTAAAAAGGAAGCAAAGATGTGGAAATGAACTAGACTTTTTTGTAAGGGAGTAATTAAGAGTATTCTTGCTGCCTCACAGGTACACACCCTATATTTAAAATAATAGCTGAAAAGGAATGCTTAGTGTAGCTTTCTGTTTGTTTCCCACTGACACTGCTTTATCTCAAAGTCCTGGGAGTCTCCCTCATGAATCAGGTGGGTACAATCAAGTTGTGTTCAGGCCATCAAAACCACATGAGGCAGAAGAGCTAACTACAGGTTCCTGGTGCCATGTGGCTCCTCTCTTTGCTCTCCCCTTTCTTCTCTTGTTCCCTCTCTGCTGACCACTTTCTCTTGTCTCCAGCAGTGAACACCAGCCCCTTCCTGTACCATGTCATATGGCAGGCAGTTCTTGGAGCAGCTGTTCACTTCAATTCTGGCTGGCCATAAGTCCTTTAGAGCTAGGCAGGTCCCTACCTTTTAGAAATAGGTATCAGGCAAATCATCAAGACAGGGGAACTAGGAAACAGGTTGAGCCTGTTCACCATCATGTGGAAGCCAGTTATCAAAATGAAGGCACAAGGCTCGAACAGCAAGAACAAAGAAGTCAAGTCACTCTGTCTGCTGTTGCACAGGCTTCTTAGGTTTACCCTACCCAGGTGCAGGACTGTCCCATACCTAAGCACGGTGACAGCGAGGAAGGGAGGGGTCTGGCTGCAGGAATAGGAAGGATGCAGAGCTAGAAACTGGCAGCCATTCCCAGGGCTCTCTGTCTGGAGCATCATGATTCTATCTTCTGCCCTGGCCTGAGTTAAGCAAGGAGCAGAGACCTTGATCTCTCCCCTTGAGCACCTCCTCTAACCAGAGTCAGAGGAAGCCCAGGAAGCTGGAAGGACAAGTCCTATACAAACTGTCACCGTGGTTCTGCTGCACCTGAGCAATGGGTCACCTGGGGGAGGCTGAGTCTTCCTCTCCTGAGAACTTCAATGTGAAGCCTTTCAGTAAGGAAACAGCTTCTCTTTGAAGTCAAAGGAAAGCTATCACCCAGTCATTTGTGAAGCAGATGAGAGCCACATGCTCCAAACCCTCTGGGCCTTTGCTATAGGAAAGGAGGAATAGCAAAAGACTGATGAGATGAGCGTGCTTGAAGATGCCAGACCTGGCCTGCATTGCCTGGGTTAGTCCATTATCTTTCTCCTTCTCAGTGCTGCACAGAGTCAGCCGGTGAGGCAGCTAGGTGACCAGGCTTGGAGCTCCATGTGACCTTCGAAACACAGGCCAAGCCAGGAGATAGCCCACAGAGGAACACACATGACCATCCTGTGAAGACCTCACCCCCAGGATGGCTTTACTGCAGTCTTGCAGGTAAAATACCCTCATTACTCACCCGTCCAGGTGCTGCTTCTTGCCTACCCATTTGCCTTTTTCAGTAGACAGTGGGAGTCTGGAAGTTTGAGAAAGAGGATTGGGCAGGTGCTGGGGTCCCTGGTCATTCTGTTTCAATCTCTTGAGGTCCTAATAATGGCATATGAATTATGCAGGAAGAAAAGAGAAGGAAATGCATAGGCAGGCCCCATCCAGGGTCCTGGTCAATAAATACTAACTGTGAATGAAGGTTTTTAAAAGGAGAAAGGAATTCTACAGTGTATTCAGGATCTAAAGTTTGTGTTCATCAACAAAGCAATCAGATTGCAAATTAGTTGTATTGTTAAGTTATACACCGGGTAATTAAAATTAATTTTTGTAGAGCAAGCCACATATTGTATTTGATGCTCACAATAACTGCCATTTAGAAAGTGTTTACTGTGAACTCAGCCATTTATGCAAATGATCTCATTTAATTCTCACAATCTCTCTATGAAGAAGGCATTGTTATTATCCCCAACTTTACAGATGTAAGAACTGAGGCTCGTAAATGGCAAATAACTTGTCCAAGGTGACACACAGCAAGTAGTCAGAGCTGGAACTCTAATCCAGTTCTGAGTTTGCCATCCAAGCTTTTAATCACGATGCTAAACCACTGCACAGCAGACCTGGCAGGTGGAGACTAATAGCTGGATTTTCTTTCATTGGAACAGAGATTGTGGTTTATAGTAGGTTGAACTATGTGAAGTGGCTGGTGTTCTACCATTTTGACTTACAAAAATGGCAATGTCACATGCTACAACCTAATAGATACTAAGTGAATATCATCCCAGGCAATAAGTGTCCTCTTAAGACCCTAAACTTCTATTCTTTCTGCTACTCCACTCATTCTAGGAGTAAATGTCTGGGAGTAAACAGCCCACTTAGTAGGGGTGGGTTATTGTGACAGACACATGGTCCCATTTGTAAAGAAGACCTTAGGAAGAGTCTTTTTGATTTTTAGAAATGGCTTTCTGAGAATGTAGAGAATAGTCCTGAACAGATCAGGAAAGACTTCCAATCCAGACTGAGGGAGTAGCTCCCACAAAGTCACTGAGGTAAGGAAGAGCTGCGCCTCCAAGGGGTTTTAGGTCGCTGGGCTTGGCTAGAGCATAGGACTTTGATTATGGCATGTGGGGAGATTGTGGGGTATATCACAAAGTGCTTGGAATTATCACAGAGGCTGGATTTTATTTCCTACAGGGCAGCATTTAGATATTGTAGGCATTGCAGTGACACACTCAGATCTGTGCTGAGAAGACCCTCTCTGCATGTGTGTTCAGGATGGATTAGAAGGGGGTGCCTGCAGCAAGGACACTAGTTATGAGAAATCCAGGCAAGGCAGGAGGAGTGCCTAACCAAAGAGGTAGAGGGGACAGAAGACAGAAATGATTTGGGACTATGTAGGAGGCAGAATTGAGAGGCCCTGGTAACTGACTGGAAGCAAGGGATAATCTACAATTGATGGGCATGTTTAGAAACTACAGATAGATCCTTAGCCTCACAAAATCTTGCAAACACTGTCACTCAAAATCCCAGAAAAGGGAAGGATGAATCCTCTAGAAGAACGAGCTCCAGGCCACTAAGAGTTATGTCCTCTTTTAAAGAAAGATGGGAACAAGGCAGGAATCTTCTAACCTGGACATTGATTACCAGGAGAAATCTTTCCACTCACGACAGGGCCAACATTCTGCGGTATACACTGAGCTCGCACAACGGCCAGCCTCCATTTTTATTGTGGATTGCCATGCTTTATAGGTTGTCAAATATTTTGATCAACATCCCTGCTTTTGCACCAAGAGGACAAACTAATCGTATTGATGTGAGAAGTACTATGCAAGGATATGTACATTCTTAATCCTTAGTTACTCAGTGGAAAACATACTTTTGAATGTCCCTAAATCCTTGGGAGGAAAGGATGGTTAGGCACCGGAATCTAAGGACAAGATTTGCTGGATGGTACAAAATGCCCAGGGGAAAAGAGGGAAGTTCAAGAATAGCTCAGCAGGGTCTTAGTTCTTATTTGATTTCTGAAAGAGAAGACAGGTCTAGCTCTGCTGGAAACAGCCTAGACACTGTGCATCCCAGTTGCTGTGAGCCCCCCATAGAAGGGAGTCACCCTGGATCTGTGCAAACTGTTCCCAACCTTCAGTTAGTGTCCGCAGTATTCCAGCCTCCCCACAGGAAGTGGCAGGAGACTTTATGGATGGGTTTATCTCACTGCCCAACAGTTTAGTGAAATATAATAGAAAAAACTATTTTGTATATACCTAAAGCAAAGTTCTGGGGAACCTTTCTTGAGGTAGTCAAAATCAAAACCCAACCTCCCGAAAGAAACTTAGTCTGCTTATAAAATTAAACACACACAAAATTTGCCACATAGCCCTTCCCTATTTGAAAGTGAGTTAAAAGGAGGCTATGTTATCATTAGGCATGCCCTTTAGCCAGCTAGCAGAGCAAATTCCTGAAAGGTAGACCAAAAAAGAATTCAAGCCCATTTAAAACCTGTTCTGTTCTTGGAAACCTGTATTTCTCTCCCTCATATGGCTTACATAGCCTAATACAAATTTTTAGAGAACTTGAATATAGGAAGATGATTTTTTAACCAGCTCTCTCAAGCAGCCTAGTAAAAAGGTTTCCAAGACTGGGAAGACAGATACATTAATCAATAGCTTTCAAAGTTGCAAGACTCCCAGCGATAATCAGAAAAGACATCTGTCAGCAATGGTAAACCGCTTGACAGAAGCAGGAAACAACATAAACTGCCAAATTAAATCATTTCAAAGATCTCTGTGTTGGAGGTGCCTCATGGTCCATGTTCCCCATGATTTAGATGCCTATGACAGAATCTAAGTGCTTCTGAATTGTTCACATTTCACCCTATCTCTGTCTTTGTCTTGCTTGGCTCTTCTGTTTCTTGGTATCTGTGTTTCTGGAGGTGTGGATGTGTTTATCACCCACACAGGCAAGAATTCCTCAAGTAAGCCAATTCTGGACTTGGTTAAAGACTGGCCTTCATGGGAAGCCTTTGTATTTAGTAAAATCTAGAACTGGGGATGAGTGAAGCCAGTGGGCGGCTCCAGGCCCCAGGACAGCTGGACCTTGCCCTTCATGTGTCCTGTAAGTGTATCTAGGGCTGTGTGGTCTATAGACGTGCAGTCCCTCAACAAAGACAAGATGAGGTTAGAATGTGTCAGAATGTGGTCTTGATCTGTCATCCCCCAGTGGGCCCCGTGTTCCCCAATTCAGAACCTTAGAATGACTAATGCCCTAGAAAAGATGCATTTATTTTCTTGGATGCAAATGTAGGGCACCCTCGTAGTCCCAAAGGGCCCCCTTTCTCTTCAGTCTGTGCTGTTTTAGGAGGAACTTTCCTGCTCCTGAGATGCATAATCTGTAGTCATTTGGAATGTATTTTTTTTCCCTTGGAATGATGGAATAAAGGATCATTGAGTAAAAATGAAAATTATGTTTCAAGGACATTTTGGGCTACAATAGGTTGTATTTATTGATCTAGAAAGATAGCCAGTAGAAATGTTTGTGAGAAATTGCTTTCCGGGTTACAAACAACCGACATATAAACATAATTGGGAACTGAACTCACTGGAAAGTTAAAAGATATTATTACTGTCACATAGTAGAAACTTACCACATGATATTAAGCATTCTGTAACGGAGATTGCTAGTTGTCTTCCAAATGCCGTAGTAATTGAATTTAAGCTGAGCAAATGGCCTCAAAGATTCCCTTTCTGAGCCTGCCTTGCAGCTGGGTGTGTTAGCTAATTGGCTGAGGTGATAGCAATAGCATTGCTTGATGGTGTGTATGTGTGGTTTGTGTTATGGGGGACTGGATGTGGGAGTCCTTTGCCTTTTCTTCCTCTTCCCTTCCTCCATCCTGCTGTGTGGGATGCACATGCTGCTATGTTGGCTCATGGGATCAAGACCACTTATGGCAATTCAACCAGATAGAAGTACCCTGGGCTTCTGGCACCAGGAGACAACGGGTCTTAATATCCTTCCTAAATGTTGATGTACGAGAAATCAACTACAACCGTGTTTAAGCTACCGTCATTCAGGTGATGGAGTGGGAATGGGGGCTGAGGAAGCTTTCTGTCGCAGCTGAACCTAATTCTAACAAACATTGGGTCTGCCATTTTGGTATTAAGTCATGATATGGTTTGGCTCTGTGTCCCCACCCAAATCTCATGTTGAATTGTAATCCCCAGTGTTGGGGGAAGCACCTGGTGGGAGGTGATTGAATCATGGAGATGGATTTCCCCCTTGCTGTTCTTGTGATAGTGAGTGAGTTCTCATGAGATTTGATGGTTTAAAAGTGTGTGGCACTTCCCCTTTGGCTGGCTCACTCTCTTGCTCTGTCGTGGTACAACATGCTTTCTTCCCCTTCCACCATGATTGTAAGTTTCCTGAGGCCTCCCAGCCATGCTTCCTGTTAAGCCTGTAGAACTGCGAGTCAATTAAACCTCTTTTCTTCATAAATTATGCAGTCTCAGGTAGTTCTTTATAGCAGTATGAGAACAGACTAATATAACTCACCACCTACATTAAGTTCCTTTTGTTAGCCTTGCAACTTATATGTGTGTATACTCTTTTTATATAAAGCAGTTTGGTGAAGTCTTTTATTAGCATGTGCCTATAACACCAATATTTCTGTTATCAGTTGATAGGAAGCCTTGAAAGAATCAATTTTGCAAGTAGATTCTTTCATTTGAACCCATTTTCAAAATCTGTGTCAAGAAAGGGATGAAGACTTGATTCATTTACCCCTTTGGATATTCTCCAATATTAAAGTAATTGAGGGACTGGTTTGACTGAAGGTAGACCATAACTATCAAAGTTATTGATAAGAGTAGAAAAACAGGTTTTCAACATTCTATGAGTATCAGCTATTTTGGGGGCTCGCTGGTCTAGGATGACCTCACATGTGTGGTCATTGGCTGGCTGTCAGCTGAGTCAATGGGTGGCCAGACCATGTGTCTTTCACTATCCAGCAGGCCAGCCTGGGTTTATATATATAATGGGGTCAAGGTTCTGAGTGAGAAATGGGCAAGGTCTCTAGAGGCCTCAGCTCAGAACTGGCATGCTGCCACTTGCATCATATTCTATGTCAAAGCAATTCACAAGGCTAGTCCAGATTCAGAAGGTGGGGAAATAGACTCCACTTCCTGATGGGAGGAGCCACAGAGTTACATTGTAATGGCTGTGGATACAGGGAGGGGTGGAGAAATGCAGCCATTTTTGTAACCGGTCTAACACTCTATGATTCTTGCATTTAAAACTCTTTGATCATGGGGATCAAACAAGACAGGATACTCCCAAGAAAGCACATCAATTCTTTTGTGGATTAATGAAAATACTAGAATAGTTGTGATTTCTTAGTTGAAAATCAGGGGATTACAGCTTCAGTTCTCAGGTTCTCTATCAAATCACTATAATGTAACTCAGTTTCTAATTTAATCTCATTTTACCTTAAGCCATACCAGCCAGATAATGACAGTCACAGGGTGTGTGTGACAGTAGGAGTAGTCATTAAGTAGCCTTTACCTCTGAACCCTACTACTCATTCCTTGATAAAATTCTAGGCTCTTTGCTAGCGGGTAGGGATGCAAAATGAGTAAGACTCAATTCAACTCCTCCTGGAGCCATTGTCTAGTTAGAGATGAAACCAACTTAGAGGAATACATTGCAGTAGGTACAAATAACAGGTGCAAAGAGGGGCAAGGATGACATAGAAGGGTTGTCTCTGGAGGCAGAGTCAGGGATGACATTCCCAGTACCCGCCACTATGCTCACTTTCCTAACAGCCCCCATGGCCCCCTGGGGGCTCTCTCACACTAGGCCACATTGAGCTCCTAGTTGCTATTGAGACTGTAAACCCTGAATATCTGAGATGGGTCTCAGTTAATTTAGAAAGTTTATTTTGCCAAGATTGAACACACAGGCCCATGACACAGCCTCAGGAGGTCCTGATGACATGTGCCCATTGTGGTCAGAGCACAGTTTGGTTTTGCACATTTTAGGGAGAAATGAGACGTAAATCAACATATGTAAGATGAACATTGGTTCATTCCAGAAAGGTGGGACAACTTGAAGCAAAGGCAGGACAACTCAAAGCAGGGAGGTGGCTTCCAGGTCATAGGTCTTACTAATTTGGGGGGCCCAAGATTTATTTTAGTTTCACAAGAGCAAAGGCACCATCCGGTGCCTCTGTCTGGGCTACTCTGGCAGCTCCTGTGGCTGTTCACTCCCAGATAGCAGAGTTCTCTCTTCTCAGGGTTGTTTATGAGGCTTCCACCAGAATGGGCTTATCTTCCAAGTACCTTACAGCAAACCTGAGATTTCAAGTTTTTTTTTTTTTTCTCCAAGACCCTTAGGTCTTTCATATTCACCTTTCTCTCAAGAAATGTGATAAAAAGGAAAAAGAGGACATAAAGCTCCTCTGTGGATGGATGGCATTTGAGAGACCAAACAATACCACTCCTCAAAGTCATTCCTTTTCTTCTTTCCAGCTTTTATTTTAGGTTGAGGGAGTCCATGTGCAGGTTTGTTATATGGGTAAATTGCATGTCATGGGAGTTTGGTGTACAGATTATTTCATCACCCAGGTAACAAGCGTAATACCTAATAGGTAGCGTTTTGATCTTCTCCCTCCTCCCACCCTCCATCCTCAAGTAGACCAGTGTCTACTGTTCCCTTCTTTGCATCCATGTGTACTCAATGTGCAGCTCCAGCTTATAGGTGAGAACATGCAGTATTTGGTTTTCTGTTCCTATGTTAATCCACTTAAGATAATGGCCACCAACTTAATCCATGTTGCTTGCAAAGGACATCGTCTTATTCTTTTCATGGCTACGTATCATTCTGTGGTGTATATGTACCACATTTTCTTTATCCAGTCTTCCACTGATAGGCATTTAGGTTGACTGTGTGTCTTTGCTATTGTAAATAGTTCTGTGATGAACGTATGCATACATGTGTCTCTATGGTTGAATGATTTATATTCCTTTGGATATATACCTAGTAATGAGTTTGCTGTGTCAAATGGTTCTAAGTTATTTGAGAAATCTCCAAATTGCTTTCTATAGCTCCTAGATCTGATAAACAACTTCAGCAAAGCTTCAATATACAAAATTAAGGTACAAAAATCAGTAATTATTCTTATTAGCAAGCACTTGGTGACCTAGGATGAACATAGCCTCAGGATGAGCTCTCCCCATGGTTGGTGATACCCTTTGTCATTTTCCCATTAAAGAGTCCTTGGCAGGTCCAATAGACCTCTCCAAATCTTGTGAACCATCTCTTCCAGAAAGCACCCAGACTCTCATACAAATGCAGCCTGTGACCATTCTACATCTCCTGAGGTGGAAATGCTGATTGGGTATCCTCTTGTCATCCTCACCACATTTCTCTTGTAGTTAGATTTCTCAGTGTTTATGTGATTACAACTTTTAAAATGCGGTCTGTCTTTAGATGAGCCAGAAAATCTCACCTTTCTAAATAAAGGGCCTTAGCTAAATATACTGCCTATAGTGGGGGTCAACTTGGAGCTGCTGTCTTTTGATTCTGGAGACTGAAGTTAAAGCCAGTAGCATGGAGGTTCAAATAACTAGTAATAAAATTTTTCTCGTATGCACAAAGCTTTTCAGGAAGATATTAAAGGATAGAATTAGGCTTTTTAATGAAAAGTTTTGAGGCAGCATCTTAACTCTGTCACTCAGGCAGGAGTGCAGTGGTGTGATCATGACTCACTGCAGTCTCAACCTCCTGGGCTCAAGCAATCCTCCTGCCTCAGCCTCCTGAGTAGCTTGGACTACAGGCATACACCACCACGCCCATTCACTCTTCCCCACCCCTTCCCTATAGAGACAGTGTCTTGCCATGTTGCCCAGGCTGGTCTCAAACTCCTGAGCTCAAGAGATCTGCCTGCTTTGGCCTCCCCAAAGTGCTGGGATTACAGGTATGAAACTACATTCTAGTGCATGCTCATTAAGCGCTTATAGAGAGGCCTGCTGGACCCTCCACTAAGTACCTTGCCCACATTATCTTGCTTAATCTTCACCACAATCATGCAAAGTAGAAACTATCATTATATAGATGACGATTTTTTTTTTTTTTTTTTTTTTTTTTGAGACAGAGTCTCTTGCTCTGTCACCTAGGCTGGAGTGCAGTGGCATGATCTCGACTCACTGTAACCTCTGCCTCACAGTCTCAAGTGATTCTCGTGCCTCAGCCTCCCAAGTGGCTGGGACTACAGGCATGCACTGCAACACTCAGCTAACTTTTGTATTTTTAGTACAGACGTTGTTTCGCCATGTTGTCCAGGCTGGTCTCGAACCCTTGCTCTCATGTAATTGCCTGCCTCAGCCTCCCAGAGTGCTGGGATTACAGACATGAGCCACCGCATTGGCCCAGATGAGGAAATCAAGGTCACAGAATCTTGAGTAGTGACGCAGGAATGTGAACCCAGGGAGTCTGACTCCAGGTCTGCTTTTCATCTCTTTGCTGAAAGTTCTGAATGGTGGCCAGCAGGCAAAACTCGGCTTACAGAGGTTTTGGCTTTGGCTCACACTGATGTTTCACACACATAAAAATGTGTATTTCTTGAAACTCTCTAGTTTGCCACAGTCTCCCCTATTTCCTATTGTTCCTAGCCCAGCCTGCTTCTTTCATGTACCTGTCTGAAGGCATTTGGATTTTGATTTCTGCGCACTTCTAACATGCCTTCCTCCTAGGGTAATTCCACACACCTTTCTCATTTCTCAGTTCCATTAACTGCACTTCAAATAACTTCTCTATTACAAGCAATTCCCTCACTTTTACTCTTTTTTCTCCTTCTCATTTCTCTTTAATTTCCTGTAAAGTTACTTTAGCATCTCTCAAAGTTTCTTACTTTTTATTTTTTGAGATAGAGTTTCACTCTCATCGTCCAGGCTAGAGTGCAATGGCGTGATCTCAGCTCACTACAACCTCTGCCTCCCAGGTTCAAGCGATTCTCCTGTCTCAGCCTCCCGAGTAGTTGGGATTACAGGCACGCGTTGCCATGCCCAGCGAATTTTTTTGTATTTTTTAGTAGAGATGGGGTTTCACCCTGTCAGGTTGGTCTTGAACTCCTGACCTCAGGTGATCCACCTACCTGGGCCTCCCAAAGTGCTGGAATTACAGATGTGAGCCACTGTGCCTGGGCCTTTTTTTTTTTTTTTTTTTTTGAGACAGGGTCTCACTTTGTTACCCAGGTTGGAGGGCAGTGGTGCAATCATGGCTCACTGCTGCCTTGACCTCCTAAGCTCAAGTGACCCTCCCACCTCAGCCTCCTAAGTAACTGGGATTACAGGCATGTACCACTACACCTGTGTAATTGTTTAAACTTTTTGTAGAGATGGGGTCTCACCATGTTACCCAGGCTGGTCTTGAACTTCTGGGTTCAAGCAATCCTACTGCTTTAGCCTTCCAAAGTGCTGGGATTACAGGTGTGAGCCACTGCACCTGGCCTTCTTAATCTTCTGTTTTGGTGTTTGGGATTGCTGTCCTCCATTGCTATGAATGTGACTGATGTCCCCTAAGATTATTGGCAATAATAATATATGAATATAGCATGAAGAACAAAGAAGAAAGTGAGCATGGACAGAATACAATACAATAAGCTAATTCCCTAAAAGTCTAAAACCTTTTTGAAAATCCAATATATCTTTTCAACTCTCGACTAAAACTAAACAAAGTGATTGGTTATGCCTTCTGAGCTTTTCTTCTCCATTAAAATGACATTAAGGAGAAATACAAAGTTTTGATGTGTTTATATTTTCTTGTTTTGTTTTAACCTTAGTCTGATTTTGCCTGGTAAGCAAATCATAGTTTATAACATTTTTATGAAAAAAAATTTCAAATTCCAAGCAGTTGGCTGACAAATGCAATTTTGAAACAATCCATTTATGTCTTTCTGTGCGGAGTACTTCAGAAGTTGAACCTTCTTTTTATTGAACTATGAATTCCTTGACATCTTCCATTTAATATTCTGAAATCTCTATGTGATATACAAATGCAGACATACCAGTTATAAATTCTTATTTTACTAATTGTACCTATCCTTTCTCCTAGTATTCCTGTAATAGCAGCCTCACTGAGGTGAGTTCACCAAATAGTTGATGATGATTCTATTTCAAAGCCATTCTAGTTAAATTCAAAGTACTACTTTCTTTTTATGTTAGACTAAGAGAGATGAAACAAGATGAACTTTTCCAGCTGCCAATGTTAAAAAAAAATTCAAAGTAGCCACTGACCATATGTAGGTATTGAGAACTTGAAAGGTGACTAGCTCTAATTGAGATATGCCATAAATGAAAATACACACCAGATTACAAAGACTTAATAAAACATGTAAAATATTTATAGCTTTACATTGATTACATGTTGAAATAGTTTTTTTATATGTTGGGTTAAATGAAAACTTGAAAAAATTTAAGAAATTTGAACATGATGGACAGGTATTTGTAGATGAAGAGCAATGAAAGTAAATTCTTAATACAATATGTACAATTGAGCAGCTACTCAGCAAAGTGGATGAGTGGTTCTTTGGTTTGTCATGGAGTAAAATTGACAGGAGAGAAGGAATTTTGCTCTTTGAGCAGAATGCTTTTAAATTCAACCTTCGTGTTGTAATCCCAAGAGAAGGTAAGAAAGAACAAACACTGATTGAGTCTCATGTTGCTAGTGCTGGGAGAGCAATGCAAGCCCCTAAGAAGGGGTGCTGACAGCACACTCCCCTTCCAAGAGCTGGGAGTCGGCAGCCCTTTACAGGGTGCTCTCCACAAAGGGTAGCTAGTGTGGCTGCAGAATACTTCCGGGTATCATTCCTTCTTTCCCTCCATGTATTTTCTCTCCCCCTCCATTCAAGGAGGCAGTCCACTCCATGCTCCTTGCCTCAGAAGGCATGAGGCAGGTTGGAAAACAGGAACAGTCTTGCTGGCTTTTGTTTTCCAAAAGTCTAATTCCTAGTGACTTGGGAAGAGGGAAGAGGGAGAACAAGAATTTCTGATATAAACAATATCTAGAAGAAGCCAATGTTAGATTGGAGCTTCATTCTCGCTCTGGATAAAGACCACGCCCTCCAGAGTTAGGGGAACAAAAAGAGGACTGTGGGTCCAGGAACAGCAGGGATACCTTGAGAGGTAGCAGGACTCTAGAGGTGAGGCTGCGTAGTGTGTGTAGGCAGAAGGGCTGTGGGCAGCCTGGTCAAAGAATTCCATGGAACACCAGCGGCGGGGAGACCACCAGACTATGACGCCTTGTGGGCCTAGACAGCAGCTGCCTCAGTGGTCACCTGGACCATGTGGACACTCCCACGTCAGATAGGTGATACGTTGTAGGACCCCAGAACTGCGGCACATCATGGGGAAAAGGGAATGTACCCTAAAGTTAAATTTTCTAACACTACAGTGGAATGTGACTTTAGCCAGAAATTAATTCACATCAGAGACAATAGACAGCAATATTTATTTTGCAGTCTGTTTATAGACTGAAGACTTGTCCCTACTACAATAGTGATGAAAACAGTTTGGAGCCATGAGCTCCTCTTCTCTCTGCCATATATTTTCCCTGGATTCTTTTGATGCTGTGAGTTTTGCATCTCTAGGAACTTCCCATTCAAATTGCTTCATAGCTTCCCCTCGCAGGAAACCTGGTGAGATTCCCCCAACTCCAGTATGGGTTAGGGGGCTGCATCCTGAAGAGATCATGCTCAATGAACTAGAACATACTCATTTTACTGCCTCAGACATTTTTTTCTTATGACAGTAAAATGTGTCTTTCTTTTTTAAATTTTTGCGTGTTTAATTTCTTTAACATGTATGTACTTATTTTTAAATGGACAGATAAAATTGTGTTGTGTACAACAAGATGTTTAAAGCATATAGACATTGTAGATGTGTTTTCCTTTTTAGAAGACATAGATTTACAAATTGGAAAACCAGGGCAATTTAAAAAACTTAGCTACGGGCCACTTTAATGGGCAAAGCTCTTACTTGGGAAGACAATTAAGCTCCATCCCTAGCACAGCTGATCAACTTGCCCCTCTTTCTCTCCCTATGGTAAAAGTTCCTTCAGAATAGAAAATGCCAAGTTGGTTCCTTTAACTGTGTTTGGGAACATTCTTATCCTCTGTCTTTCGTCCCATGTGTTGTGTTCCTATGTTCTGCTTTTCTCTCCCAACCTTCCTTCCCTGTTCTAAGTTCAGTGGAGAAAAATGTTAAAATATTATTATTTTTTTAAAAATACATATTGCTATTTGCTTTCTATTAGGAGGAAGGAAAAGCAATAATCAATACTTAAGCTGTTAATATCCAGACCTTAGCATGTGTCAGGAAACAGGGGAGATTAAAAAGCAGCGGGGAAGACAGTAGAAGAACTTCCATTCCTTGGTTCAGGGAACAAATAAAACTTTCAATGTTTAAATGTTATACTGGCACATTAGTTATCAGTTGCCTTTGACAAATATAACATTGCTGGTGCTGAAGAGAATCTAGGTCTCATTGGCCTTTTCTAGCACTGCATCCGTATGGCAAGTTCAGGGGCTGACGTCCGAGTTCTTTGTTCATCCCAGGCCATGCATGTCTTGTGCCAGGCAGGCACTTGGTGAATGTTTGCTGTTGCTACAAGCTATTCTCATCCTACCACCAGGGCAGGAATAGCCAATGCAGCATCCAAACCCAAATTACATAGAACAAAAAAATCACAGAGCCATGGTATTCTCAAGTAGAAAGAGTCCTTGGAGACAGTCTGGTGTAACCCCTTGATTTTACAAAGAAAGGGAGGCCAATGAGGTCAATGGACATGTCCACAGTCTTTTCACTGATTACTGCTAGAGTTAGGGGCCACAACTCCTGATGCCCAGGCTTATGTTCTTGCTGTCCAATTAGTTAATAACTTGAATGACAACTATGGCTTAATCAAGCGGCATAAATAGCAGAACCGAGCACATCAAACCTAGTGGTGGACAATGAGAAGTTGTGGGCCTGATACAGTCAGTGCCTGTCCTGCCTGAAAACGTTCACATTTCCCTCTGTATGAGTTTCCTAGTGATGCCGTAACATTACCCCAAACAATGGCTTAAAACAACACAAACTTATGATCTTACACTTCCAAAGGTCAGAAATCCAAAAAGGGTCTCACTGGGCTAAGATTGAGGTGTTGGCAGGGTGATGTTCATTCTGAAGGCTCTCAGGAGAATTTGTTTTCAGCCTCTAGAAGCCATCTGCATTCCTGGGCTCATAGTTCTCTTCTATCTTCAAAGCTGCCATGGTCAGCAGTGCCTCTCATGGCGCTATCCCTTTGGTTCTGCCTCTTCTGCCCCTCACATGTACTTTTAAAGGATCCTTGTAATTACATTGGGCCCACCCAGGGAACCCAGGATAATTTCACTATTAAGAACTCTTCAGTTACCTCTGCAGAATCCCCTTTGCCATATAAGATAGCATATTCACAGATTCTGGGGATTGGGATGTGGACATCTTTGGGGGCTGTGATTCTGCCTGCTAAACTTTTTTTTTTGAGATGGAGTCTTACTGTGTTGCCCAGGCAGGAGTGCAGTGGTGTGGTCTCGGTTCACTGCTACCTCTGCCTCTTGGGTTCAAGTTATTTTCCTGACTTAGCCTCCCAAGTAGCTGAGACTACAGGCACGTGCCACCACACTCGGCTAGTTTTCATATTTTTAGTAGAGATGGGGTTTCACCGTGTTGGCCAGGCTGGTCTTGAATTCCTGACCTCAGGTGATCCATGTATATCAACCTCCCAAGGTGCTGGGATTACAGGCGTGAGCCACTGCACCTTGCTTGCCTGCTATACCCTTTATTAAAAGAACCAAACTAAATACCCTTGCAAGCTAGATGTAGCCCATGAATGGACTGCCAGATCCGCAATTTACTGCCATGCTGAGTGTCATGAAGGCACATAAGAAATTTGAGAAGGTCTCTAACCTGAAGGACAATCAGGCTGGAGAATGAAGACTCACCCACAAAGCAACGAGGCACTGTGTGCCAGAAAGGGAAGTGCCATCCTGCATGAGGGCTATGAGTGCCGCCAATGGCTTTCTCTGTCCTACTAAATGCCTACAAGTCTTGAATCTCAAATTTTCAGTTGGGGAAGAAACCCAAGTTATGATTTATTCATCTTTGAGCAAACAGAAGCCTTTCATGGGGAAATGACAGAGTGAGTTAGTGGCTGAACTGGGATTAGAGTTCTGGTATCCTAAGGCCCAGGTCGGTTGTCCTGCCACCCTACAGGTTGTTCACTACCAACACTCTTGTCTGACATTCGGCGACTCTGCTTTGCCAGCCACTGCTACCTTCTCCAATGACCCAAGGTGACCTTTCTCTCAAGTTACTCTCCTTATCGTCCCAGGACAATGGCACCAAACTTGTTCCCAGTGATATACTTATTCATCTACCTCTTTGTTCATTTGTCACTCACATATTGAGCACCTACCATTGCTAGACTCAAGCAAGCTCTGCAAACACAAAGGCAAATAAGAGCCCATCTCCCCTCTTTAAGGGGCTTCAGGGCCAGTGCAGCAGTTCCCGCCCTTGTTATGCCATGCACAAATGGTGGAGGACTGTTCACTCCTTTGTGAAGTGTGTGAGTGTGTTCACTCCTGCTGGCTATAATCCTGGGTACACTGCCTCCTTCCTTTCCTTCTTGGAAGAAAGAGCAGAAAGAAGGCCAGTGGGTGAGGGCACTATTACTCAAGGGAAAATGTCCATCTTTTCTAAGTTATATATAATCACTAAAGGACATTATTGGCAAATATGTGTAAGTAGCAAATGACTTGGGTCATGCTGCTATGACTTGCAGGTAGGAACCTCTAATTTAGTGGTTCATGTGGTCCTTCTTCCTTAGAATGCCCTTTTCTTTCTTTCTTTTTTTTTCCCCTCTCTTTTTAGCTTTTTATTTTTTTTTCTAGAGATGGGATCTCACTGTGTTGTCCAGGCTGGTGTCTGACACACCTTAAGCAATCCTCCCCCCTTGGCCTCCTCAAGTGCTGGGATTATAGGCATGAGCCACTGTATCCAGCCTTCTTTTTGTTTGAAGTGAGCACTGAGGAGTTCCAATTAGTCCTCATTTTCCCAAAGAGAAGAAAACTCAGAGATAAGAAACTCAACACCCTTTTGAGGAGAGAACTTGACATCTGAATTTTCACGTTTGTGTTCTTTGAATAAACATCATTAAAGTATACCAAATCTACACCCAGTAAAAGGTTTGGATGAAGACAGACAAAATGTGAATGGACTACAATGGAAGATGCACAGACATACGTTAACCAGGTACAGTAAGCCTGAGGTGAGTCCACAGTGGGCAGTGGTGGTCAAAAATGCCATGCCATCACAGGCAGCATAAATGAATGACAGACTCTCCAGTTAGGGAGGGAATGGCCACACAGCATTGCAGAGCTCAGACCACAGCTGAATGCTGCATTTAGATTTAGGAAATACTCTGAAAGAGCTAAAGACAAACTTAATTATGTTTAGAGGAGTATGCCCTGAAGAAACAGTGTGGGGTCCTGATAAGAACATGAACTCTGGAGGCAGCAAGATGGGTTCGAATCCATCTGCCACTTACCTTACCAGGTAGTGACCTTGAGCAGGTTGCCTCCCTAACCTCTTCATGCACAATTTTTCCCTCTGTGAAATGGTAATAAGTGAGGGTTGCATGAGTCCAAATGCTTAGAACAGTGCCTGAGGCAGAGTAGGTCTGGGTGAAAGATACTTAAGAAAAGTGAAGGGCTGGGCACAGTGGCTCACACCTGTAATCCCAGCACTTCGGGAGGCTGAGGTGGTGGATTTAGTCACACCAGTCTGTCCAAGATGGCAAAAACCCCTGTCTCTACTAAAATACAAAAATTAGCTGGGCACGGTGGCAGAGCCTGTAATCCCAGCTACTTAGCTGGCTAAGGCAGGAGAATTGCTTGAACCTGGGCGGCAGAGGTTGCAGTGAGCCTAAATTGTGCCACTGCACTCCAGCTTGCGCGACAGAGTGAGACTCTGTCTCAAAAAACAACAACAACTTTGGGAGGCTCTGTAGACGTGGGATGCAATCATGAGGTCAGAGGAGACCATCTTAAGCACAGTAAAACCCCGCCTCTACTAAAAATACAAAAACTAGCTGCATGTGGTGGCGGGCACCCAGTCCAGCCGGCCGGGAGGCTGGCAGGAGAATGGTGCAAACCCGGGAGGCCGGAGCTTGCAGTGAGCTGAGATCCGGCCACTGCACTCACAGCCTCCAAGGGCAGCGCCAAGACCCGCCCCAAACAACAACAACAACAACAACAAAAGTGAAGGAACTCAACATCTGAGAAACTCCTAGAGTATTTTGGCGAACTGGGAGTGTTAACCTGAAGAGGAGGAAGTTAGGGATGCTGACAGAAGTCACCTGTCTAAGGGAAGAGATTTACTGTCAGTTCCAAGGGAGCAGCGCCAATGAGAGGAAGCAGGTATGTTTCACACTCAAATAGCTCAGCCCCCAAAGCAATGTGGTCAAAAGACCACTAGATTAATCAGGAAATGTTTGGTTACAAGGAACAGAACCTTAGCACAGATTAGAAAAAATAAAGGGAGAATTTATAACACAACCTCAGAAGCCAGGGCTAGAATGACTTCAGTCACTCCTCGGTTCACATGATGGTTCTAGAAGTCCAGCTCCATTCCTGGTCTCTGCATCCGATGCTGGCTTTCCCCAGGGTGGGCTCTTAAAGGACAGGCATTGGAGGTGCAAGCTCAGTGGCTTCAATTCACACTCCTACAGGTCACCCATTCACTAAGGTAGCACCCTCCAGGGATCGCCTTCCAATAAAACTCTGTGACCTAGGAGAATGATGCTGATTGGCTTAGCCCGAGTTCCATGCCACCCCTAACATGGGCAGGGAGGCATAGGGGAAGGAGCCCCCTGCCTAAACTTCATAGTCCGAGGATGAGGTGGCTCCCCAAAACAAAAACTCCAGCTGCTTAGCTGAAGAAGGGGGAATGAGGGATGGACAGGTGAACAGAGCAGATGTCCACTCAGACGCTGTCTATGCCACCAAGACAGAATAAATGAAGTCCTTGGTTTTCTTGTTCCACACATGGGCCATGCAGAAGTCTTTAGGAACATCCTACCCTTTCTTATGCCCATGCCAGGGCGGCCCTCAGCACCATTCGCCCCAACCGAAGCATCCCTCTCCTCCACCTTCCCACCTGATTCCCTTACAGGAAACCTGAGAACTGGCCTGACAGGTAGGACTGGGGAGAGGACAGGCAAGAGTGTGTGTGCACGTTGGGGGGGAAGTGTGGGGAGGGGGATACTTATAACTTTATTGCATTATCTCAGCACACCGGGAAAATACAAGTTCTCCCAAGTTGGAAGGTCGGCCTTGGAAGACACTGAGTTGCCGACCCTGGAGGACAGGCTGTGCTCGTGGGACATTCAGGACCTGGAGGTTTTCAGACTCTCTCAATGCCCTGCTGGCACATTTGAACTGTATACAAGTCCACTTCCTGTGTCTTTGAAGAGGAAATTTCTCATCTGCTATCAAGGGTGTTGCTAATAATTTAAAGATAATTTATTTTTCCTGCATTTTAGTCTGGCACATCTGGGACTCAAGCTTCAAGTGCTGAGTCTTGTAAGGACTGTTCTGCAGCCAAAAACCAGGAAAGGGGGAACATAAGCAAAAAACCGATCCTAGGTGAAAACTTCAGCCAGCCTAGTTAAATCTTTGGAATTAAAAATAGTTCGCCACCTGGAAGGGGAAACGCCCTTTTCATCCTATCATTCGTTTCTTAGCTAAATAACAGGTTCAATATACATAATTCCAAAACCAAAAGTAGAATTTTTGGAAGACATCCCCAACATTTAGGCATTTTATCTCCTGACCAGTTTGTCTTGGAAGGTATTCCAGGTCAGGAAGTTCTAATGTCTTTCTCTATGTTAAAAGACCTAGAGGAGATTTTTGTTTATTGGTCAAGGTGGATATGTGAGAACACCTGCTTCAAAGTGCTCAAGACTGGGATTATGACTCTGACCAAGTAAAACTCTAGAGCCCCAAGATCTGTTGAAATGGAGAAGATCAAAACTGCTGGGTCCCTCCTTGCCCTTCCCCACCCAAAAATTCTTGGCCCTGACCCTGGTCCTCCTCCCTCAGACCACCTGTAGAGGAAGGTGGTGTAGCCTTCCACTGAGACCACATAAGGCTCTCTGGCTGTCATTAGGAGGGCATCAACCGACTGTGGAAATATAGTTTTGTATTTCTTCAGCGTCATAGAATATCATCCCAAACTCACCAAGGGTCAACAATGTTTACGGACTCAGTTATGAAGAATTCTGTTCTAAGGAGAATTACCTGAAACATATGTAATCCTGATACTTTAAATTTTATCTTTGGGTTTGCAGACCCTCAGAGAGCAGCCTGCATGGACCACTCAGTTCTGGCTCCCCACTGACTTACTGAGCCTAGTTTTGGCATTCTGCCATTTGTACACTCTTGGGTGGGGGATGGGGGCAGTAGAAAGCTGTGCCAAGAAATGTGATATTGTACTTACCCTAATTGTTATAAAGTTTCGGTGCCACGACAGAAATAGCACTTGAATATAAAATTTTCTTTTTAATTCTCAGCAAGGCAAGTTACTTCTATAGAAGGGTGTGCCCTTACAGATGGAGCAATGGTGAGCACACAGTCGGACAAGGGAGGGGAAGGGTTCTTATCCCTGACGCACATGGCCCCTGCTGCTGTGTTGTTCCCCTATTGGCTAGGGTTAGACCGCACAGGCTAAACTAATTCTGATTCGCTAATTTAAAGAGCGTGGTGGGGTGAGTGGTTTGGGGAAAAATGGTTATGACAGAGCAGGTAATCGGAATGAGTCAGGGTTGAGAAGGTAATCGGAAAAGGTTGCTTTATGAGGAAGTTAAGTTTAAAAGTAGAAGACAAAGAATTGAACATACTGACATATTGATTCTTTGAAATTTAGAACTCATATCTAACATAAGCAGCCTTGGGGAAACCATTCACCACTGTTTTAGGGTTCCTCCGCCATGAACTGGAATCCCAGTATGTACTTTTATTTGCAGACACTAGTTCCTGCAAATCCCAGGCCTTCAAGGGACTGTAGAAGGTTTTGGCTAACACTCATACTTTGACCTTCCCTAAGGTAATGTGCCAGGTGGAAAAGACTGGGAGCCTGTCCAGGTCACCTTGGACTGTGCTGCTAGGTGGTCATTTTGCACTGGGAAGGGACCCTGCTAGTTATTATTTTAGGCAGCAGATGGCTGTGACTCTGCAAATTTACTTCAGGGGCTTCACTGGGACCAGTAGACTGTTTTACGGAGATTTTAAAGCTTTAACTGACCCTTATCACTTAAGGACAGATGCTGTGCCCTGGAGCTATGGGATCTGGTCACTTTTGCATAATTTGAATGTGCTCTCTAATCATCCAAGTACCGTTTTAAGCATTTAAGTTCTTGCCAGCAATTAGGCTGCTGCTGAACATGGGAGATGATTGCATCACTTCACTAGTTTCAAACAGCACACTCAACCTTAGTATTTATTGCATCAGCTCAGGGCAACCTGCTCTTCCAATCAATTAAACTCCTTGTGCTTGAATATGCAATGCCTGCCAATCACCCTGTAAATCACCACCTCACGCTTATTTCACAATGAGCTTACTGAATGAAATGACTTCCCAAAACTTAATCAGTCCCCACCTCCGGCAAGCTGGCCTTTAAAGAGATTTTCCAGTGTCTCTGGGAACAACCCTATTACGTTTCTCCCTGAGGGTAAAATCTTCTCAGGTCTCCATTCCAGGAATAGTAATGCTGCTGCTGGTAGTTGCTGGTTTGTATTTGTCCTGGGACAGACACTATGAATGATGAAACTAATTGTGTTTACTGGTCCTCCCCCTGCCCCCCACGATCCATTTATTTTTGTAACACCAGTAATGCATGTTTATTATGGAAAAAAACCATATAGCAACGCAATGAAGAATAATTAAGTTACCTAAATTCTCAACACCCCAAAGTTACAATGGCTAAAATGTTGGTTACCCTTCCAGACTTTTGTGTTTCCTCTTTACAGTGGCTGCTAGAAAGAGCCAGATACAAATCCCAGTATACATGAGACTTTAAAACAATGGAGAAAAGATGTATAATAGATGGCACTGGCCCAACCAGCTCTCCATTTGGAAGAAAATAAATATGGACTCCTTATGCCACATGGAAAAATCCATTTCAGATAGATTACAATTTTAAATGTAAAAAATATAATAAGGTATTGTTTAAACATCTGGCAGGCTGTGTGTATATTCTAGGGGTGGGAGAGATCTTTTAAACTGAGACTAGAAGCTATAAAAGAAGGAAAGGAAAGTATAATTAGTTGGCTTTTAAAATTATAAAGTCAACACGTTAATACAAAATAAGAAAAGTACATTTGTAATGCAAGTGACAGTTTACACCTGTGATAAAAACTCTTAAATTTGACGAGAAAAGGGCAAAATGATGAGATAAAGATGCACAAAGGATAAACACTTCACAGACATTGAAACGGCCAGCCGACATATACGAGAAGATGCTCAAATTCACTAGTGCTCAGAAAAAAGCAAATGGAAGTTAACAATAGAACACCATTTTACACTCAAACTGGAGAAAAGAGCTATAATATCATACGCTAGTGGTGGAGATAGGAATTGTCACATGTCTCCGTGTGAAGAGAGACCACCAAACAGGTTTTGTGTGAGCAACAAGGCTGTCTATTTCACCTGGGTGCAGGCGGGCTGAGTCCGAAAAAGGAGTCAGCAAAGGGTGATGGGATTTTCATTAGTTCTTATAGGTTTGGGATAGGTGGTGGAGTAAGGAGCAATCTTTGTGGGTAGGGGGTGGATCTTACAAAGTACATTCTCAAGGGTGGGGAGAATATTACAAAGTACCTTCCTAAGGGCAGGGGAATGTCACAAAGTATATTATCGCCCTTGCAAGGGCGAGGAGGGTGTATTGTCATAAGGTCAATTGATCAGTTAGGGTAGGTCAGGAACAGATCACAATGGTGGCATGTTATCTTTTGTGGTTCTTCTGTTGCTTCAGGCCATCTGGATGTATATGTGCAGGTCATGGGGGATATGATGGCTTAGCTTGGGCTCAGAGGCCTGACAGGAATGTAGTCTGATACTTTGCTGGTGAACTGTGATGTGCTGAAATCTTTTGGGAAATATATTTGACAATATCTATTAAAATTAAAAAGACCTGTACCCCTTGTTCCAGCAATTCCACTCCTTGGAGTGTAGCCCAGTGGAAATAAAAGGGTAGTTTTAAGGATATACAAACACAGAGGTTTGCTGCAGCATTGTTCAGAGAGAAAAAAACAGGAAAAAAGAGAATGCTCATCAAGCAGTGGCTTAATAATTTATAATATTTCTCAAACAAAGGAATATTTTTAATGAATAAGAATATGAATTACAACTAAACCAAATGCTTTGGAGGGATTCCCATAAGATACTATTGAAGGAAAAAAGAGGAGCGTATATACCCTATTGAGGGAAAAAATGACAAACTGTGTGTGTGTACATCTGTGTGGGATTATGTAAGTACAGATAGCTGGACAGAGGATGTATACTAGGTTGTTGAGATTGGTTGCCATGGTCAGGGGAGGAGGGAGGGCTGATGAAGGTGAAAGAAGGAGGAGAAGGGCAGGACAGAGCTCAGTTTAAAAAAGTTGTAAAAGTCACTAAAAATAAATGAAAATGTATGCATAGGGCCATATTTAGGCTTTTACATAAGATTATCTGTAGATGTATGTTTTATGGGTTGGATTATGTCCCCTCAGAAAAGATATGTTGAAGTCCCAACCCCTAGTCCCTCAGAAGGGGACTGGATTTGGAAATAGGGTCTTCATAGAGATAAGCAAGTTACAATGAGATCATTAGGGCAGGCCCTAATCCAGTATGACTGGTAGCCTTGTGAAAAAAGAAATTTGGACACAGAATCAGACACACAGGGAAGATGATGTGAAGACGCTTGGGGAGAACACTGTGTGAAGATGAAAGGTTGGAATCATGCATCTGCCAGCCAAGCAATGCCAAGGATTGCTGGAAACGAGCAGAGGCCAGGAAGACACAGGATTCCCCTACCAGTTTCAGAGGGAACTTGGGTCAGCCAGCACCATGACTTCAGACTTCCAGCCTCTGAAACTGTGAGACAAAAAATTTCTATTTTAAACACTTAATTTACGGTACTTGTTATAGCATCCCTAGGTTGTGAATACAATGTGTATGTGTGTGTGTTGTGTGTGTGTGTGTGCATGTCTATATATATAAAATAGTAGATTTTTTAAAAAACACAAATTTATTCTTTTATAGTTCTAGAGGTCAGAAGTTTGAAATGAAGCTTACTAGGCTAAAACCAAGGCATTCACAGAGCTGGTTCCATCTGGGGGCTCCAGAAGAGGGTCTGTTTCCTCACATTTCCTAGCTTAGAAGCTAGGAAAACTAGAAGTTCTCTCTAGGAAGACTCCAGAGTCTGCCTGTCTTATTTGACTTGTGACCTTTTCAGTTTTCAAAGCCATCAGCGTAGCATCTTCTCTGATTCTGCTTCTCTTGTCATATGGCTTTCTTATCTAAGACAAAAAAAAACATATGAAATTCAGAGTCATATTTACACCTCAACCCTAATAAGTACCATTCCAGTGTTTTAGTCTCATTTTATCTCTTACAAACATCTTATATAAACATCTTGATGCTAATCTTAAATTATTTTTGGGACATGGAGCCGTGGGGTTATCTAAATCCTATAGACTCAGAGCTGGTGGCAAGTTGGGCCACACACACTGAAACGGACCAAAGTGAGAGAAGGTGGAAACAGTCATCTCCATGTGTGAAGATGAGGTGACCAGTCATCCCTGATAATCAGGAGGAGAGACAGACTGTCCAACCACTCAGAAATGCAGAGAACAGGTTTAGCAACCACTTCCAAATTCTAGTTCCAGTTCTTTTGTGGTCAAGTCATATTTCTGTAAGAGGTAACCTCCTGAGATTTTTCCCTTTTTACTTAAGCAATTTGAGTGGAGGTCTGATTATTGTAACCAAACTTAAGGAAAGAACCATAAGAAATTCACAGTGGCTAGAGGAAACATTGTTGGATGACAAATTCTTGAAGAGTTTAGTTGTGTAGTGAAAGGTTGAACCCCTCTCGTCTTCACTTAATACAGCACTGACAGTTGTGTGAGGGATCCCATATTATGTAACAGGAAATGTTGATCTATCTTCTGACACAAAGAAAATTTAAAAAGAGAGCAAAGTAATAAGAACTTAGAAACAAGCTGGGTATGGTGGCTCACTCCTGTAATCTCTGCACTTTGGGGGGCTGAGGTAGGCAGATGGCTTCTCAGTTCAAGACCAGCCTGGGCAACATGGCAAGACCTCATCTCTACAAAAAATAGAAAAAAATTTAGCTCTGCATGGTGACATGTGCCTGCAGTCCTGGCTATTCAGGAGGCTGAGGTGGTAGGATCACTTGAGCCAGGGAGGCGGAGGCTGCAGTGAGCCATGATCATGCCACTGCACTCCATCCTGGGCAACAGAGCAAGACCCTGTCTCAAAAAAAAAAGAGTTAAATACAATTTAAAGAAGAAGTTAGAAAGAAAGTTATCCTCTGAGACTGAAATGAAGAAGAACCACCATATAAAATATTTAATAATCAAAGATTATTAATGTCACCTCCCAGAAAAAAATAGGTGACCAAAAGGACATAGAACTAAGGTAGCTGAGGTCAAATTGTATGAACAAGAAGGTCAAGACAAGCAAATTGCGCTATAGAAGGCTGGTGTCCCATGGAGTCCGGTGTAAAGGGTCAAAGATAGCATATGTCACTGTACCTTTAACATCAAGCCAGGAGAAGCCCTGACTCTCCAGGTCCCTTGTGTTTGTCAGAATGTGCCCAGAGTGGAAAGGGAGGCAGCAGTCTACCTGACAAAATTTGAGAGCACTCATCATTCCTCCCACGGAGGAATGCAGAACTGCATCAGGGGCCACCAAACAAAATTATTCATTGTTGGATTTAGCTACAATGAGATGGACCAAGCAGGCCAAATAAAATGTATTTTCCCCCAGACTAACACCCTCTCTGTTGGCTAAGATCGGATTTGTACACTGGTTTATATGAATTTTCCCTAAATAGATAAAATCCAAATCTCCTGAGCTATACCCACTGCTGGGAAATCAAAAGCCTGGATTATAGCTTAATGAAGCTTAATCGTTTAATTAAGTTTAATTGGTTAATTCATGTACCAACAGCCATGAGCACTTACTACATGCCGTGCAGGGGGTGATATGCTTGGCACACACACCCAACTCCTCAGTCCCCAGCTCTTGATCTCATTCAACACCCAAAGTCAACCTGCTCTTAGATGACACTGATGAGGCTCTCTGTGCCTGGGTCTTCCTAGTCTGCTCTGTGAGTTGTGGGTATGCCAACACAAAGCGTGTTTCTGCTCTCTTAACACCATCTTTCTCCACTGTATACCAGAATCTAAGCTGGATTCTCCTCTTTTTAGAAATTTCTCAGAACCTCTGGGGTGAGTCACGTGCTTTTAACTCTTGGCTGGCTGTTCTCTTAAGTGGGTTCTCTGCTTCTCTCTAAGGAATGCAGGGCAGCAACTATCACCCTTTGGGTCCAAATGTGGTGGATCTCATTATGGGCCTCAAAGTTCTCCTCAAAGGACCCAGAGGAAGATGGGTTTAAGAGCTCTTGTGAAAATGGTCTGGGCAAGTGTCCAAATTAGATCCAACCTGTAACCTTAAATAAACAGTAGGAAGAGGAGACTAGTTGCATCCAGTGTTTGGAAAGCCTTAGGCTTAATGTTGAATCTCTACAGACTGAGTGTTTGTGGTTCTCAGAGACACTGCACCCACTGTTTTGACATTTAGGAAAGAGAGTGATGTAATTTACTTGCATTTACTTGCACAATTGCATTTCCTAGATTTCCCTTAACATTATGTGATTATTTTCCAGTAGTCACTAAACACTTTTTTAAAACATAATTTTAAAGATGTAATACTGGGCATTCCAATTGCTGCTAATTTTTTTCTCATAAATCTAGTAACATTTTGTCTTATTGTTTTCTTCTTTTTTTAAAAAAGGGAAGATACTTGAGTTTAAAAAAACTGTCAGATTATAAAAGTAATATATGTCAGTTATAGAAAATTTAAGAATAAAGAGAAAACTATTTGACCTTTAATTCCACAAAGGTTGGCCATCTTCTACATTCAGGCACTGCAAAAAGTCAAAGAGACAATGGTAAGCAAGACATGATTTCTACTCTCAAGGAGTTTACACTCTGGTATAGTAAACTAATATTGCATGAAGTGTTGAAAGAGAAAGAACCTCTTAGACCACCACCCAGAGATAACCACCACTTAAAATTAGGTGTATGATCTCTCAATTATATATTACATGCACACAGAGTTTTAAACAAAAATGGCATCATGATGTGTATGGTTTCATGTCCTGCTTTTCACGTAACAGTATCATTTTCTATGTCATTTTTTCTCAAAAATTTTACCATTCATGCTAGTATAGTTTTCCAGTTTATGTACGAAACACAATTTAATCATTCTTCTGTTGTTAAATGTTTAGATTGTTTCCAGTGTTTTTAATGACAAACAATGCTTAAGTGAATATACTTGTACTTAATTTTCTTTTTTCCCCACATCTTCCTGTAAAATAATCTCTGAAAATTGAACTTCCAATTCACAGAAAATAAATATGCAGACGATCCTTAATATTTAGAAAAGTGATTTCAGGAAGCTTGAATATTTTTCACTCCCACCAGGAGTACATGAGGATTCTTCTTAACTGTGCCCTTACCAACACTCTTTATTATAATAAAAACAGATCTTTGCCAAGATGTTATCTAATTATCATTTAATTTGCATATATCTGAGTACTGGTAAGGGGCAAATATTACTTCTCATAAGATTGTGTTTATTTGTTATTTTGTTTACTTTTTCCATCTATTCGTGTTTTTTCAATACTGACATTTCTAAATATATTAAGAATATACTTTCGTTAAAAATTTGCAAAATGTTTTCCTAGTTTGTCATTTCCCTTTGTTAGTCATATTTTTATATACAGAACTTTTAAAAATTTTATGTAGTCTAACCACTTTTCCTTTGTGATTTGTAACTTTGCTTTCCTGCCTAAAAGGAGTTTTATGGTTTTATGTTTCCCAACATTTTATTATGAGAAATTTCAAACACATAGCAAAACTGAAAGTATTTTATGCTGAACACCTGTGTACTCACCACCTACATTTTACCATAAACATTTGCATTAATTTCCTGTTGCTTCTGTAACAAATTACCATGAACTTGATGGCTTAACACAGATTTATTATCTTACACTTCTGGAAATAAGTCTGATATGGTTTGGCTCTGTGTCCCCATCCACATCTCATCTTGAATTGTAATCCCCTTGTGTCAAGGAAGGGGCCTGGTGGAAGTGATTGGATTATGGGTGCAGTTTCCTGCAGGCTGTCTTCATGATAGTCTCAGGGGGTCTGATGGTTTTAAAAGTGTTTGGCTGTTCCTCCTTCACTTGCTCGCTTGTTCTCTCACCTTCCACCATGTAAGACGAGCCTGCTTACCCTTTGCCTTCTGCCATGATTGTAAGTTTCCTGAGGGTAGCCATGCTTCCTGTTAAGCCTGTGGAACTGTGAGTCAAGACTGTTTCCTTTATAATTACCCAGTCTCAGGTAATATTCTTTATAACAGCATGAAACGGGTCTCACTGGGCTAAAATCCAGGTGTAGGTAGGACTGCATTTCTTTCTGGAGGCCTTAAGGAAGGTTGTGTTTGCTTGTCTTCTCCAGCTTCTAAAGGCTGCCAGTGTTCCTGGACTCCTCCACTTTCCTCTGGTTTCAAGGCCAGCAATGTTGCATTGCTCTGATCCTCTTTCCATAGTTACATCTCCTCATGACTCTTCTCTCCTGCCTACTTTACTTTTAAGGGCCTTGTGATTCCACTGGGCCCCCCTGGATAATCCAGGATGCTCTCCCCATCTCAAGGTCAATTTAGATGACTTAATTCCATCTGTAACCTTAATTCCCCTTTGCCCTGTAACATAATATTCAGATTCTGGGAATTGGGATGTTAACATATTTGGGGGAGTCATTATTCTGCCCACCATGATATTTTATTATTAATACTTGTCTGTGGCTGGGTGAAGAGTAGGGAAAGGCTGATAGTTAAGTATTACCTATAATTTCTGGAGGTAAGGTGGAATACAGGCTTATAAATAGTATTATAGATCAGTAACATCATATTTCTGTACAAATGGTAGTAGCAGAAAATGGTTAGGAGCCCACATGTTGACCCAGATTACCCAAATTCAAATTCTGACTCTGCCACTTAAACAGGCTGTGGAACCTTGGACAAGTTACTTCTCTGTGCTTCAGTTTCCATGAGGGTAAAATAGCACTAATGATAATAATAGCTACCATATGGGTTGTTGTGAGGTTTAAATGAGGTAATCCATGTGAAGTACTTATATCAAGGCTGAGATATAGTAAGTGCTATATAAATAAAGCTATTATATGAAGAAAGGCATTCCAGACTTTTTTTTAACATACTTAGCTTTCTTCTTTTTTCCTATTTTGGATAGTCCTCACATGACTGTAACTGTTTCCCCAATGATATTTAAGAGAGCCTTTCAATTTTTTTTTTTTGCATTTTTTTTATTATACTTTAAGTTCTAGGGTACATGTGCAAAACGTGCAGGTTTGTTACATATGTATACATGTGCCATGTTGGTGTGCTGCACCCATCAACTTGTCAGCACCCATCAACTCATCATTTACATCAGTTATAACTCCCAATGTCATCCCTCCCCCCTCTCCATAATAGGCCCTGGTGTGTGATGTTCCCCTTCCCATGTCCAAATGATCTCATTGTTCAGTTCCCACCTATGAGTGAGAACATGCGGTGTTTGGTTTTCTGTTCTTGCAATAGTTTGCTGAGAATGATGGTTTCCAGCTGCATCCATGTCCCTACAAAGGACACGAACTCATCTTTTTTTATGGCTGCATAGTATTCCATGGTGTATATGTGCCACATTTTCTTAATCCAGTCTGTCACTGATGGACATTTGGGTTGATTCCAAGTCTTTGCTATTGTGAATACTGCCGCAGTAAACATACATGTGCATGTGTCTTTATAGCAGCATGATTTATAATCCTTTGGGTATATACTCAGTAATGTGATGGCTGGGTCATATGGTATTTCTAGTTCTAGATCCTTGAGGAATTGTCATACTGTTTTCCACAATGGTTGAACTAGTTTACAATCCCACCAACAGTGTAAAAGTGTTCCTATTTCTCCACATCCTCTCCAGCACCTGTTGTTTCCTGACTTTTTAATGATTGCCATTCTAACTGATGTGAGATGGTATCTCATTGTGGTTTTGATTTGCATTTCTCTGATGGCCAGTAATGACGAGCATTTTTTCATGTGTCTGTTGGCTGTATGCATGTCTTCTTTTGAGAAATGTCTGTTCATATCCTTTGCCCACTTTTTGATGGGGTTGTTTTTTTCTTGTAAATTTGTTTGAGTTCTTTGTAGATTCTGGATATTAGCCCTTTATCAGATGAGTGGATTGCAAAAATTTTCTCCCATTCTGTAGGTTGCCTGTTCACTCTGATGGTAGTTTCTTTTGCTGTGCAGAAGCTCTTTAGTTTAATTAGATCCCATTTGTCAATTTTGGCTTTTGTTGCCGTTGCTTTTGGTGTTTTAGACATGAAGTTTTTACCCATGCATATGTCCTGAATGGCATTACCTAGGTTTTCTTCTAGGATTTTTATGGTTTTAGGTCTTAACATTTAAGTCTCTAATCCATCTTGAATTAATTTTCGTATAAGGAGTAAGGAAAGGATCCAGTTTCAGCTTTCTACTTGTGGCTAGCCAATTTTCCCAGCACCATTTATTAAATAGGGAATCCTTTCCCCATTTCTTGCTTTTCTCAGGTTTGTCAAAGATCAGATGGCTATAGATATGTGGTATTATTTCTGAGGGCTCTGTTCTGTTCCATTGGTCTATATCTCTGTTTTGGTACCAGTACCATGCTGTTTTGGTTACTGTAGCCTTGTAGTATAGTTTGAAGTCAGGTAGCATGATGCCTCCAGCTTTGTTCTTTTGACTTAGGATTGTCTTGGCAATACAGGCTCTTTTTTGGTTCCACATGAACTTTAAAGCAGTTTTTTCTAGTTCTGTGAAGAAAGTCATTGGTAGCTTGATGGGGATGGCATTAAATCTATAAATTACCTTGGGCAATATGAGCATTTTCATGATATTGTTTATTCCTGTCCATGAGCATGGTATGTTCTTCCGTTTGTTTGTGTCCTCTTTTATTTCACTGAGCAGTGGTTTGTAGTTCTCCTTGAAGAGGTCCTTTACATCCCTTGTAAGTTGAATTCCTAGGTATTTTATTCTCTTTGAAGCAATTGTGAATGGAAGTTCATTCATGATTTGGAGAGCCTTTCAATTTTTTAAGCAGTGTCCACATACATTGGGCTGTGCACTCTGAGTATAGGATATAAGTATGAAATCTGCCCCCAAAGAGCATTGAGATCTTAGGAAAGATGGTGCCATAAACTCTGATAAGAAGCTACCTAGTGATAAGCATTCTAAGAGAAATAGCACCACTAGAAGACAGGCTCCTGGAGGCAGGGTACTGAGATTCTAAATGCAAGGGTGATTAGGCCTTTCAAAGGGGCAGAATTTAGGCCGGACCTTGAGCACCAGTGAGGTTCTACCAGGTGGAGACTAAAATTAGGATAAGAGGCATTCTCAACCTTAAGCAGTGCATCAAATCAGCTGGGAGTCTTGTTAAAACACTGGCTGCTGGGCTCCACCCCCAGAGGTTCTTTTCAGTGGGTCTGAAGTTAGGCTTGAAAATTCACATATGTAAGAAGTTCCTAGGTGATGCTAATGGTGCTGGCCCAGCCCACACTTTGAGAAGCACTAAGTTAACATCAGTAAAGCCAGTAACACCCTGGCTTTACTTTAGAATTTCTTGGGCAACTTGAAAAACAACATAGCCAAAAAATTAAAAATGGACTCTTGGATGTCATCAAGGTATTGGTGTTTAAATTTAAAAGCAAAACTAAACTCCCTAGGTTATCCTCATAGGCTTCCAAATTTGAAAACATTTTAGTTCAGATTAACATTTTTTCAAATGTATTTGCAGTTTACAAATCACTTTCACAGGCTCAGTTGATCCTCATATGATTTGAGGTAGGTATTATCATTACTATCCCAGTCTATAGAGCTTCAGTTTTGACCTGGAGACAAAAAGATGAGATGGATTTGTTGAAGGCCGCTAAGTTCTTGATAAACCTGGACTCAAGCTCAGGTCACTGGCTGACCACATTGCCTGTTTTGTACTTGTGGCCCTCCCAGAGTAAAATAATGCCTCCAGATGAAAGGGTGTGAGCAAAGATAAAGAAACAGAGGGTGTATGAATGTGTGGACCACACCATTGATGGGCCACAGGTGCCTTGGGAAGATGAGGCTGAAGCAGTTTCGGACTGAAAGGAAAAAGCTGGAAAATCATGTTTAAAAGTATGGACTTGGCTGGGTGCGGTGGCTCACACCTGTAATCCCAGCACTTTCAGAGGCCGAGGCGGGTGGATCACGAGGTCAGGAGATCAAGACCATCCTGGCTAACACGGTGAAACCCCGTCTCTACTAAAAATACAAAAAAATTAGCCTGGCATGGTGGCAGGTGCCTGTAGTCCCAGCTACTCGGGAGGCTGAGGCAGGAGAATGGCGAGAACCTGGGAGGCAAAGCTTGCAGCGAGCTGAGATCATGCCACTGCAGTCCAGCCTGGGCAACAGAGTGAGGCTCCATCTCAAAAATAAATAAATGAAAGTGTGGACTTTATTTGGTAAGTTATTAGGGAGCCATCAAAATATATTAATAACCAACATTTCTAGAGAACTAAATTCTGTGGCAGCCACTGTCTCCATGCATTATACACATTTCCTAATCTTGCAACAATTGGAATTATTTCCCCCCTTTGACAGGTGAGGAAACTGAGGCTCAGAAAGGCCTACTAGCTTGCTGGAAATCACAGAGCCAGCAAGGGGCAGAATGTGAATTCAAAACTCAGGTTTGTCTGGCTCTAGAACCCATACGGTTTTCACTGTGTCACATCCACATGCTTTGGAGGTGCTTGAAGAAAATATTTTTTAGCATTGTATTTTAAAATATTTTAGATTTACTGAAAAATTGTACAATAGTGCAGAGTTCCTATCTACACTTTGCCCATTGTCTAATATTCATCGTGCGTAACCACTGAACAAATATCAAAACGAGGACATTAATGTACGCATAATTCAAAGACCTTATCTTAATTTCACTACTTTTCTCACTAAAGTGCTTCTTGATTGGTCCAGGATTCAACTAGGATCCCAAGTGCCTTCCATTTTTATGTCTTGTAATGTCTCTTTCATGTCCTACAATCTCAGAGAACCTCTCCATCTTTCTTTTTCTGACCTTGACACTTTCAAAATGTATGGGCCTGTTATGTTGGGTTTGTCATGATTAGTTTGAAATTATACGAACTATACAAAATTTGGGTTTGTCATGATTAGTTTGAAGTTATACATTTTTGTGAAATAACAGAAAAGATATGCCCTTCTCAGTGCGTCATGCCAGTGGGCAAATGAAGTCAATAGGTCTTATTTCTGGTGATGCTAACTTTGATTGCTCCCTTAAAGTTTTGTCTGCCAGGCTTCTCCACTGTAAAATTGCTATTTTCCTCCTTGTAATTAACAAATACTCACACAAAGATATATTGAAACTATGTAAGCATTCTGTTTTTTATACTTTTGCCCATTAATTTTAGCATCCCTGGATAGATTTTGCCTGTGACAAGTGTTACATTGGTGTTTATCTCTCATAATAAATGTCTAAAAAAATCTAAAATACCTTTCTTCCATTTTCTATTTCCATCATTCTACAAGAAAGATTTTGTACTTTCTATGTCCTCTGTTTTAAGCACTAGAGGTGATGATCTGAGGTCTGGCTGATTGCCTTCTTTAATTG